>NC_135958.1:17541247-17739919 GCF_053455715.1 Rhinoraja longicauda | reverse complement strand
AGAGAGAGAGAGAGAGAGAGAGAGAGATATATATATATATATATCAAATGGATGGCCTTAACATTGGTGACAATCTTCGAGGGTTTCTTCATAGGAGCAAGAATGGAGGGTACAAGGAAGAGGGAATTCTGAGAATAGTAGAACATTTGTTTCAAACTGATTATTCAGCACCAGCAGTTCCTGGAATAGAGATTATTCGAAGCAGTTGTGTAATATCAATCTACTTGGGGAAATTGCTAAATGGACAAAGCATTTGTCTGGCATGTACGCATAAAACCTACATCTCAAACCTCAGTGATGAATGCTTTACATGTGCAAATAACCAGAGTAGATCACACATGGGCTTTAATGGGTACAAGGCATTACCCATTTGGAGATGAGCAAGAATATGGTTGGACAGACCTGAAACTGCACAAACATTGTGATCAATACCATGCCAAAGTTGAGAGAAATACAGTTGGACACTAACTGAAAAAGGGGTAAAACTCCTGTTCATTTTCAACTCTCTGGTTAACAAAATGGTAGGTGTTGGGAGAATGGATGAAGAGAGTTAGTTCAGTGGCCATTGGGGTGGTGGATAGCAGGGAAGACCAGAAGGAGAGATAGGCAAGACAGGCAGGAGTAAGGTCAGAGCACGGAGTTGCAAGTCTCCTGGGTGTTTGGTGAGTGAACATCAAGAGGCATTGACACTGCGCTACTCCTCAGTGATGCTTACAAACTGACACCAATTTATGAGAAAAAAAACAACCCATCTTAGAAGGAAGAAATGCACTGGAACACAAAGGCAGGTGCTTCATCTGGCAATACCTGCTGTGAAAGCATTTTGACTGAGCACTGCCACTGTAAATTTATCGCACAAATTTGGCTTCATCATTCTATATACATGAACAAACAAACAATTTACATGGTATAAGTACAACTTTGTTGATCATTGTTTGTGAGAATTGCTTCTAAACGATGCCTGAAGTTAGATTCACGGCAACTGGACATAGGCACTATTGAAGCAAAGTATTCCCTGAAGCCAGACAGATCTTGTCAAATGTCTCATCACCAGGCTGCTCAAATATCACCCTTCAAGTAATTTTTCTGTTGCACAGATGCACAATGAGATGTCATAAAAGAATCTAGGCAGGCTGGGAAACATATGCTGAGCGATACAATCATTGCCTCAACATTTGAAGGCAGACGATGAGGTCAATAAAATAACTTCTGCCACAAAATATTTTTCAGAATGGCAGCGAGGTGATGCAGGTCTCCTCAAGTGGAGTAAGCCGAGATAACCTGATTTGGAGGGGGGTGGGGTGGAGAGTATTGGTGGCAGCATTGAGCAAACCTGCAAGGTACAAGATTAGAAGGCAGTTATTTAAAATGGAGATTCAGTCGGTAAGTAACAACTTATCACAGATGGTGGTGAAAGCTGTGGAAATGGAGAGGTTTGACAACAAGGCATGTTTGAAAGATCAAGGAATCGAGGGCTATAGGGAACTAGCACAGAAGAAATTAAGCTAACATAGTTAGGGTCAGGTTGAAAGGCGAACTGGTTTAAGGAAGCCAGTGGCCCATTCCTGTTCCAATTTTCTGGTGTTCTTGTGCTAGTGTTGTACAAATTGCTAGAGGAAGATACTAATGAAGATGGGTGATGCCAAAATAATCCAAAGTTATGGCCCTTTCCCTCTACTATACTACTCCATACCTTTATGACTCCAAAGTCCACTAAAATTAACACTAAATGTGGAGCCAACAGGAAGTTGAAGCTAGAGAGATCCTTGGGCCATCAATGATTCTGCCTATGAGAGGAAAGGTCGAACTAGCAGGGGAATTGAAAAATGGGGCAGAACATCCAATGGTGGATATTGCAAAGTCAAGCATAATCTTCCAACCTTCCTTAGAAATACGACAGGGGTCAGAGGATTGAAAATGTTACACATTGCTTTAAAAGGGAGAGATGATAAACCAGACAATTAAGTATAAGTTAACCTAATGTCAGTTAGTTCTTAACTGGGAGCTTGGAAAATTGGGATAATGATCAAATCAGCAAATCCTTTTGCATTAACATTGGTGTCAATAGACAAAGTGAATTATCACTGATGCAGATCATGGATCCAAGCACAGATCAGAGAAAGATTCCTGTTTATCATTTCTCCCTGCTGAGCCTTGGGCTGGTGCTGTTCCTTCACTGGCAACCGGCTACATAACAGAGAAGAGGCAAGTCTTTATTAACATGAGAAATGATAAGCACTATTAAGTTCACTCCAACTCCACTTGCGCATATTATTACTGTAGTTGTAATTGTCTCATCATTCGTGAATATAAGGAAATAAAATTATGTCCTCATAATTTAAACCTATTAAAGGTCAATGTCTTTATGGTGAATCAGTCCTGTGATGACATGAAATATAAATACATCCATAAAAAAAGGTTTGTGCTCAAAACTGACTCCAACTAAGTTTGACTGACTTTCTACAACTAACTATTTCTACCGTCATGTGATATAGTCCAGCAATTTATTGGACAATTTAATGGACTTGTAAAACTTCAAAATGAATTTCTAAGAGATTGCCCTTAAATCTTGTCAAGAATATTCAATTCAACTTAAAACTCCCTCCCTGTCATCCCACTTGAAAGCATTTCCACTGATTAGGTGGAATGCCCATCTGCAAAGATTTACAATTTAGACCTTTACAACTGGCAGAAGAGACCATCAAATAAAGTATTTCAATCTACATTCTGGAGGGCAATAGTCTCTTTCCAAGGGGCTGCAGCAAACTCTGGCAGTTGGATCATATACAATTCTTGGGAATAAACTGGTTTGACAACAACTTGAAGCATAGGTAATGTTACAGGCTAATGATCTCTCATCTGAACCAGGAAAAAAGGTACAACACCTTTTTTCAAGTTGCAGAGAAGGGGAGAGCTTGCATGTGGTGAGAACAAGGGGAATGTTCTAGGGAGTAGATCAATAAAGACTTGTTATTTGTAGTCAAACTATCGGGAGGTAAATTGGGAGGTGAATGATGAAAAAAAACATGCTGGAACTGAGAGATCCAGAACAAATGACTTGAAATCTGAAATTTAAAAAATGCCCAGAAAGACCGCAGGAGTGGAAAGAGAACAAAACTGAATTGTATTATGGTTAGACGATCATAGAAACAGGAGCAGGTCATTGGTCCTTCAGGTTTACCCTGCCAGTCAATGTCAAGAACGATTTTATTTTTCCCAAGCACACTTTCCAACACATTTCCTGCATCTCAACTCAGAATCAGATTGTGTAGCACAGACGTGGCCCCTTTGGCACATGTCATCCATGCAGACTGTGACATCTATCCCATTTGCCTACATTGGGCCTCCATACTTCTAACTCTATCCAATCCAAGTCCCTGTCCAAGAGCCTTTTGAACATTGTAATCATGTCTGCCACCTCTCCTCTGGCAGCTTGTTTTGGAAATCCACTTGTCTTCTCTGTGAAAAATACCAGATGGTGGGAAGGGATGTGGTGAAAGGATAGGAGCATCTCCTGTGGTTGCAATGGGAGGACTGTGGTCATTGGTGGAATGAGGAGAGACTTTGGAAGTCACGAGGGTGGGGGAGAAACAATTCCTTTGCAATGCTGCAAGGAAGGGGAAGATGTGGAGGAGGCATCTCATGAAACATTGCACTAGTTAGAAGGAACAGGAGCTCGTGCAGTATTACCTCCAAGTTCAAGGAAAAACTCTTCCCATCAACCACTAGGCTTTTGAACTGCACTGCACTACCCTAAACCTACCTCAACACCAAATTACAATGGATTTTGTAGAAGGTTGCACCAAAATATACTGTATTATTGCTTATGGCACACTTATTTGTTGCATTAATGAACCTGCAAGGCTGCAGCAAGTAAGAATTGAATCGTTCCAGTCCCAGTGCAAATGACAATTAAACGCTCCTGACTCGACTCATTACGTTTGATGGCTTGAACATGGAGGGAAGAGGAGAGAAAGAGGTTTGCATTTTACATCCACTTCCCTCAAATACGTACCCGTCCACGCAAAAACAACATTTAGCACGGAAAACCTTTAAAATGGCCTGTTACCCATCACAATGTACATCACCAAAGTGGCTTTGGGGAGCGCCAAACTATTTGTTGCCTTCAGTAGGGCAATTATTTTCTACCAGCTCGAGAATAAGAAACTTGTGCAGAGGGGAGACGGAGGGCAGGAGCAGAGACAACAATTTTTGAAAAGCATTTGCAAGGAGCTTTCACCGACTGTTCAAAAGCATTTATAAATATTCAATCTTGCCACTCAGGCTTCTGGTTGCTGGCAGCACACACACAAAGCTACCCATATGCAACCTGTCATCAGTCGAGGTCAAAATAAAATTATTGAAAGTGGTGGGGGGGGGGAACAAAACATGTTTATCAAACTGACAAATGGAAAATTGCTGCAGGTTCTGGGAGAGACAAGCTGCAAGATGGTGCTGACACTTTATCAGACAGTTTGCAGCACACGCCAGCAGCAATCTCCATCCAATCCACTGCTACCACACTCTCCCGCAGGCACACAGCAAAGATGCGGGGAGATATATCCTGGCTCGCCCACCAACTCACCTCAATTACAGCTGGCAATTAATTTTCAACACCGATTATAAACCAAGTTTCTTCAGGCCCAACCTTAAAGGAAAATAGATGCTTCCTTCAACATTAATAAGTCAAAGGCAGCATCCATTTTGCAGAATATTCTTCCATGGAAGTTGCAAAAATAAAATGCTTATTTGTTGCCTTCAGTAGGGCAATTATTTTCTACCAGTCTGAGAATAAGAGACCTGCGCAGAGGGGAGACAGACTGATCAGCAGAAGAAAAATCCTCTTGTGTGTTTTCAACTGAGCTTTCGTGGGTCTGCTGAAATTACCTCCGTTCTGAGACCTGGGAAGGGAGTGGCTGCTTATGGATGGATACAAATCTCAGTGGCTCCCTGATCATCTGCATTTTGGCACGTTCTCTATAATTGGACACACTGCATCACATATTGTACGAGGTCGGCACTATTCTAGGCAAGACCATGTCCAGTTCCCTGCCACACACTTTGATCCCAAATTACCCAACATTTTTCACTTTAAGATCCTTACCAAAGTATAAGAAGTGTTAGAAAATAACTGCAGATGCTGGTACAAATCAAAGGTACTTATTCACAAAATGCTGGAGTAACTCAGCAGGTCAGGCAGCATCTCGGGAGAGAAGGAATGGGTGACGTTTTGGGTCGAGACCCAAAGGGTCCCAAAGGGTCTCAGCCCGAAACTTCACCCATTCCTTCTCTCCTGAGATGCTGCCTGACCTGCTGACTTACTAAAGTATAAGCTCATTCATCATAATGTTTCCAAATGAATTTAGAAAAACAAAATGTTCTTCAATTCCTCTTACAAGCTTGGCAACATCGGCTAGAAGAGGATGGGTCAGTCTGCGTTTCATTTCAGTTCCATTAATATGGGGCCATTGGCAATTCCTATATCCCATGTACAGACACAGCGTCTGCTGCTGCTTCACAGAACCAGAAGCCATCCCAGAACCAGACAGATACCACTTGGTATTAAATTACAACAGAGAAGTACATTGGATAGGCGAAGAGGTTGGGTGCACACTTCATCCACGAATAAATTAGAGCAGATGTCCAGGCGTTTAAGAATAAGGGGTAGGCCATTTAGAACGGAGATGAGGAAGAACTTTTTCAGTCAGAGGGTGGTGAAGTTGTGGAATTCTCTGCCTCAGAAGGCAGTGGAGGCCAGTTCGTTGGATGCTTTCAAGAGAGAGCTGGATAGAGCTCTTAAGGATAGCGGAGTGAGGGGATATGGGGAGAAGGCAGGAACGGGGTACTGATTGAGAGTGATCAGCCATGATCGCATTGAATGGCGGTGCTGGCTCGAAGGGCTGAATGGCCTACTCCTGCACCTATTGTCTATTGTCTATTGTTGACGTGGAAACCATGCAGCAATGGTGCACTGCTCACTCGGAGGCAAAGCTGGTTGTGATGTTACCCCATTGTCCACGGTTTCCATTATTTCCACTGCCTTGCAAATGGTGGAGAGTTGCTCACGATATGATACGATAGAACAGGAGGGAAATTGATCTGCCAAAAGTCATAAAACACAAAATACATGAAACATGAAATTAAAGTGAAGGGTGGAAAGGATTGGGGATGTGCAAAGATTGGTGGGGGGGGGGGGGGGGCGACTCATTTTACCCTATGACAGAAGGGGGAGGAGTTGTACAGTTTGATAGCCACAGAGAAGAAGGGTCTCCTGTGGCATTCTGTACTGCATCTTGGTGAAACCAGTCTGTTGCTGAAGGTACTCCTCAGGTTGACCAGTGTGAGCTGTAATATCCAAGATACTCCACAGTTTGAGGAGCATCCTCCCCTCCAAGACTGCCTCCCATGAATCCAACTCCACCCCCAGGACGGAGCCAGCCTCACTGATATGCTGCTGCTCACTTGATAGGCGGCTGCTCACTTGCTCTTGCAGCCGCAGTGTTGTCTGGTTGAACCTATCGAGTGCTTGGTCAGTGATGGCTAACCACGGGATATTAAGGGTTGGACCGTGGCAAAGATAATGCCACTGAACATTAACGGTAGATGGTTAGATATCCTCCCATAGCAATGTCTGCAGAAGATGACCGGAGTGCATTACCAAGACTGGACGGTTGCAGAAGTGAAGGGAATTTGGTGCCCTCAAATCTAGAAAGTGATGCAACGTGTAGAATTCCAGCTAAAGTGCTGCAAGGTTCAGCTCATGAGAACAGAGATGCAGATATGTAATTTGTTGGTTTGATCACGCCTTCTCTGGCCAACGTTGGTTTTTGACTGTCCACACACTTCAATGTTTCCCATTCTATGTCTGCACCTTTGCCCGGGGAAAGGTTATAACAGAGTCAAACACTATTGTTAGTTAAAAGTGCTTAGAAAGAGAGGTGAAGGACCGGTTTGTTTAAACAGATCAGATCACCTCAATAAAAGGTTATCTTAACTTGAATGCAGTGGGTGTAGAGAAGTTTAGGTTTACAACCCCACTCAACAATGTAAACCCAATGTGAACACAGTGCCATTGAAATTACTTTCTCACTTGAATCACACTGCTGCAAAGTAACTCCATTACAACTACTGAGATGGAGTCTGGCCACATGGAACGCAAATCAAAGCTGACTGGTAACATATTAAAAAACAGCTGACATATCAGAAGGGAAAGGTGTTAGAGCTGCAGCTTTATTTGCTGATGTTTGAAGGAAAGGGCTGTGCGGAACTCAGTATTTAATCAAAGAGGAAGTTGCAGTTGCAATTATTAATACCAAGACAGCTTTACCAAGAGGCGAAGACCTCAGAGCCAACAAGGTACGACAATGGGAAAAGGGGACTTGATCAGTCGCCTGAGAAGTGTGCCTCAGTGGATTGACTCTGGGACTATTGTGAGCATACACAAGATTCAACTCCTAGCATTATGGAGTAAAGAGAAAGGGAAAGGTATCAGTGTCAAGTGTTATATGGTTACTCTATCTCTTAAACTCAAATCGAGGTATTTCAGCACAGAGTAAAGAATTATACTTTTTAATCATCATTCACCAAAATCCCAAGTCAGGACTTCTGCCGATGCACAGTGCTACCATCTATGTGTAAGTTTGCTGCTTTGAATGCATTCCAGATAACAGTCAGCTTAGTGGGCTGGTCACTGATTATAAGGCCTTCCAGATGTGCTGGTCACTGACAATAAGGCATTCCAGATGGGCTGGTCATTGATTATCTTGAGCAATGCCATTCTGCAGAAGTTGCTTTGGATTACCGGCCCTTCTCCTATCAGGAACCTTTCCTTTTACTTGCTTTTAGTAGCTCCAACTTGACTTTCATTTAAGAATAAATTTTAAACAGATGGTGTAACAATTCCTATCTGCATGCTTAGCATCTGCAATATTGAACTGAGCTCCTTTCAGTTAAGCTGAGGATTTACATTTATAGTCCTCTAGTCTACTGGTCTTAACACAATCTCCAGGAAGCAATCGATCACTCAGTTCCTTACTTACTGTACCAACATACTATCTTTCTGCCAATTATATGCTTAGACACACAGATTCCTCTGAATTATTGAATACTACAACCGTACAAAATTAAGTGTATTATGAAACACTTTTTTCCAATAATAAGCATGATTTCCCATATCTTTTCACACTCACATATCTACATCCTTCCAATGGCCACCTTAAATCCTCTTCACAATTTACTTGCCCAACCATCCAGAGAGTTTACACTATCACCCCTTCAATTGAATGACCAGAATCCACGAACAAAATGTTTCCCATCATTGAATGTGTCTTATTCTCCAAACTTTTCCCCGTTTGGTATCAGAACTGTTTACTTCTGTCTGTCACTGTCATTTTTGATTTTCTTGGGTACAACCTGGCCCACTGCACACAACTCACAGCCTCAACATTAACAGCGCACTGCAAGGACAAAGCTAATTAATCGGACTTTCATGGCTACATTAGGTCAGCTCACTACAGCTGACATATTCCCTTTGTTCCACCCATCTCCAGTTCTGACAAGGGGTCCCATCTGTGAAATCAGGAGGTGGTAAAACTGCAGAGCATCCTGGACAATACAGCTCACCCCCTCCACGACACACTGATCAACCTGAGGAGTACCTTCAGCAAGATGCAGGACAGAACGCCACAGGAGATCCTTCTTCCCTGTGGCTATCAAACTATACAACTCCTCCCCCTTCTATTGTGGGGTAGACCGAGACTGAGTCACACCCACCCCCCCCCCCCCTCCATCTTTGCACATCCCCCAATCCTTTCCACTCATCACTTTGATTTTGTGTTTTTATGACTGTTGGCAGATCAATTTCCCTCCTGGGATAAATAAAGTTCTATTGTATCGTATTGTTCAAAGCTCCGTTATCTTGCAATAAATGAGACAGCAATTTTTGGTTCCCGAACACAATTAAACCTGTTGGATATGCAGGGAATGGAGGGATATTGATCGTGTGCAGGCAGGCAGAGATTAGTTTAACTGGGCATCATGTTCAACATGGACCTAGAGGGTCGAAGGGCCTTTACCATGCTGTACTGTTCTAGTTCAATGTTCTTAAAGTTTAGAAATTCACTCTTATCTTCAAGCTCCATTGGGCTGGTATCTCACCAATGGATTCAGCACTTTACCAAGCGGAGGCTGAGAAACTGTATTATTCACTCACAAAACATGCCAGAGACCATTAGCACTGGTAGTCAATGCAGATGAATAACTAATACCACAACGACTCAATTACTGCCAACCAATCACAAAATATAGCTTTACATAGGAAGCCTCATTCATCAGAACACAACTATTTTTGAAAATTTAATTGTTTGCTATTTTGTCAAAAACCTATTGCCATCTTGTAGCTCCCTTATAATTCCACATTTTTCTCGCTCAATTTTGCTTTCCTTAAATGTTAACTATTATTGAATTACTTATTCTAACTAATGCAGCAGAGAAACAGGCCCTTCAGCCCACTGAGTCTTCAACAGCAAAAATCAACCATTTACACCAATCGCAGTTAATTATCCCCATGTTACCATCAACTTCCCCAAGATTCTATTCCCTACCGACATACTAGGTACAATTTACAGTGGCCAACAACCTGGAGGTCACAGGGAGAACATGTAAACTCCGCACAGGCAGCAGAGGTCACATTGAATCGGGGTCACTGGAGCTGCAAGGCAGAGCTCTCCTAGTTCCGTCATTCCCTTTTGGAAAATTGTGGGCTCAATATCCAGGCCGGGAACTAGATAACTGCGGTGACCAAAGTCAGAAAAACCCAGCAGCAGAGCCAGAATAAAACCCATTTAGCTATTGCCAGCAAACTACTGGCTAAGGTGCAGTCTACAGAGAACAAGCGAGATGGGCTTAAAGCCAGACCAACCCACCTTAGATAACTGAGAGACAGCTGCTTGCTCTGTTTCAAAGAGACATGACTCATCCCGAATATACCTAACTGTGCAATCCAACCCAAAGACTTCTCCCTTCACCAGCTGGACCGCACAGCATCTTCGGCCAAGGTTAGATGTGGAGGGGTCTGCCTCCTAATCAATACCTCTGATGCCCACACATGGCAGGGCGGTCCTGGCAAACTCATATTTCCCAGACGCGGAATATCTGATTGTGAAGTGCTACCCCTACCCCCTGCCAAGAGACTTCATCTCGGCCATCCTGCAAGCAGTTAATATATATCTCTCCCCGCCATGCTGATGTCAAGCTTGCTCTGATGAACTCCATTCCGCTACCAATAGCCTTGAAACAAACGCTCCAAAGCCCTGATCATTGTAGTCAGGGACTTCAAACAAGCCAACCTCAAGAGCATACGACCAAAATACTATCAGCATTAAAAAGAACAAATTGCAGAGAATTGGTTGTTACTGGTTGAGACTTTTAGGTTTCAGGTCTTGCTATAACCTAAAAAATGAGACAGGTGCTTTGAAAGGATGCAATTAGGAAATGCTTCCACCCATCAATGCTGGCAGGAGACTCTGATCTCCCTGACAATTAGAAGCAGAGTCATTTACTGGTTTGAAATGGGTCGATAGATATCCATTAACCAAATCTATTGGGGGATATTGGGCAAAAAGGTGTGAGGAGCTTGATCTAAGATTAGTCAAAAACCTGAAAGGCAGACAGTGTAGATGCAAATATCTCAATGGCTGAGCCCTTAACCCCTATTCCAGATGAGGTGCATCTCCAGTCCAGTATTCTAATCCAGGCCATCAATACAACAAATTGGCAAATCACCAATGTATATCCCAACACCAAAGCAACAGACACACAAGTGAAAGCCAATGCAGCAAATTATTTTTGTTTGTACATACTCCCACTTTCCAACTTAGCACCGACTTTCCTATAACACACTGAACACAATACTTCAACTGTGGCCTCACCAGCACCTTGTACAGCTGTAACATAACATTCCAACTTCTATACTCAAATCCCTAACTGATGAAGACCAATGTGCCAAAAGCCTTCTTAACCACCTGTGATGACACTTTCAAGGAACTATGTTCCTGCACTCCTAGATCCCGCTGCTCTACAACATGCCCGAGCCCTGCCATTTACTGTGAAGGTTCTGCTGGAGTTCAAAAGAATGAGGGGGGACCTCATTGAAACATATAGAATAGTGAAAGGCTTGGATAGACTGGATGTGGAGAGGATGTTTCCACTAATGGGAGAGTCTAGGACCAAAGGTCATAGCCTCAGAATTAAACAATGTTCTTTTAGGAAGGAGATGAGAAGAAATTTCTTTAGTCAGAGGGTGGCGAATGTGGAATTCTTTGCCACAGAAGGCTGTGGAGGCCGATAGTGGATATTTTTAAGGCAGAGACAGATAGATTCTTGATCAGTACAGGTGTTATGGGGAGAAGGCAGGAGAATAGAGTTGAGGGGAAGGTAGATCAGCCGTGATTGAATGGTGGAGCAGACTTGATGGGCCAAATGGCCTAATTCTACTCCTGTCACTCATGACATTTGGACAGATATATGGATAAGAAAGGTTTAAAGGAATATGGACCAAACACAGGCAGGTGGGAACAAGGTAGTTGGGCCATCTTGGTTGGCATGGGTAAGCTGGACTGAAGGGCCCGTTTCCATGCTGTATGACTAATTGCTGCATGAACAGCGAAAATGGTATGTTCCTAGGACACGTTTGTGATTCATTCCATTTGGTCCTTCGGATGATTAGATGAACCAAAAGCTTCATATATATATATATATGTCAGTAGTTTACAAATTTGAGAGAATTTACAGTAATATCGATGTTGACACACTTCACAACCACTCACTCACTCATTCAGTCTGTCACTGGAGTAATGCAGCAGGAGTTTGTACCATCAACAGAATGCACTGCAACCACTCACCAAGAATGCTTAGACAGCACCTTCCAAACCCATGACCTCTCCTAGCTCGAAGGACAAGGGCAGCAAAAGTATGAGGTACCACCACCTGGAGGTTGCCCTCCAAGCCACACACCATCCTGGCTGGGAAACACATTGCCAATCCTGCACCTTCGCAGGGTCCTGGAGCTCCTTCCCTCAGAGCATTGTGCGTGTCTTCACATCTGAAGGACTGTGGCTCTTCAAGTAGCAGCTCACTATCATCTTTCTCCAGAGCAAGATGAGTTATAGGAATGGGCAATTAAATGCTGACTCAGCCTGCAAAGCACTCATGCCTTGGATGAATAAAAAATGCTGCTGTTCAGTCACTGCCAAGAACAAATTACCATCTTGGTTCAGGATATTATCTAATTTCCTTGATAAAAGCAAAGTTTAAAAAAATCAATTTGGAAGATATCAGGGATGAGAAATGAATCACATTTTTCATATTTTCAGAATAACATTTTTCACCAGCCAGAGTACAGAGAGAAGCTGCAAAAGATGTAATTCATCCCACCCAACGGTGGTCCCATACTGGCAGCAATAATAACAGGTTATTATGCTTTAGTTTAGTTTAGAGATACAGTGCGGAAACCTGCCCTTTGGCATGTTTCCACGCAGCCCAGCGATCCCTGTACACTTGTACAATCCTACACGAGGGACAATTTACAATCTTTACCAAAGCCAATTAACATACAAAACTGCACGTCTTTGGAGTGTGGCAGGAAATCGGAGCACCCAGAGAAAACCCACGCGGTCACAGGGAGAACGTACAAACTCCGTACAGACACCACCCACAGTCAGGATCGAACCCGGGTCCCTGGTGCTGTAAGGCAGCAGCTCTACTGCTGAGCCACTGTGCCACCATAGTTGCCCATCGATTATACAAACTTCTGTTCCAGAACCGTACACTTATGAGAGTACAGTCCTGCCCAAGCACCAGGTACAAGCCTAACCTGCACGGAATTCCCCTTACCACCAGGTCAATGCTTTTACAGATGGTTCAACAACTGCTTGATACCTTATTTGTAACCTATTACCATGGCCTAAAAAAGCCTTAGCTCATCAATATTGGATCCAATCTACTAGATTATATTTGCTGCCATGCAAACTAACTCTGGATTGCTCCTCATTGGGCTTCGAGAGATTGTCAAAATACAAGCAATAGCCCATCGCTGCTTTGCTCTGTAAGTTTTTTTTAATAACAAAGTAGCAGGAATTCAACTGTCATGATCTTCGATTATATGCCAAGGTCAAAGGAAAACGAGCCTAATCTATTTCATGATCCATCTCCAATATTCACATTTTCCAGCCCAAGATATCTTAGTTTGTGCTGAGAATGTTAAGAATCTGATGAAAGCAAATAATTCTTCATCGCTAAACTAAATAATGCTACTTTGCAGAATGGACTGCAGCCAAAATTAGACAACCAGTATCAGATCTGTATGCAACAGCAGCTTGGTAACATTGCAATACATGTTCACACCAAAGGGTTTGAAAATGCTGGAGAAAGTAATTAAAAAATTTAAATATTTCAGATGCTGGAAATCTGCAAACAACGTGAAGAGTTAGAAACTCTCACAATGTCAGGTAACATCCATGGATATAAAGAGTTAATGTTTTTGGTCACATTAACACTTTCAATTAATTGTACACAAGAAAATGAGTTCTTCAAAATTAGCGAAAAATTTGCTTTTGGGGTTAATGCAATTTCACAGTCCAGTTTGAATAATTTCAGATGCTAAATGTTGCTTAAGATGCATTGCAGCCCATAAAACTAAAGCCCACTAAAGCCATTATACAATTAAGATCAACTGTAGATTGGTGTGGTGTGTGATGAGATTGTGCAAGGTTGATCCCTGGGATGGCGGGACTTTCATATGAGGAAAGACTGGATAGACTGGGCTTGTACTTGCTGGAATTTAGAAGACTGAGGGGGGATCTTATAGAAACATATAAAATTCTTAAGGGGTTGGAGAGGCTAGATGCGGGAAGATTGTTCCCGATGTTGGGGGAGTCCAGAACCAGGGGTCACAGCTTAAGGATAAGGGGGAAGTCTTTTAGGACCGAGATGAGAAAACATTTCTTCACACAGAGAGTGGTGAGTCTGTGGAATTCTCTGCCACAGAAGGTAGTTGAGGCCAGTTCATTGGCTATATTTAAGAGGGAGTTAGATGTGGCCCTTTTTGCTAAAGGGATCAGGGGGTATGGAGAGAAGGCAGGTACAGGCTACTGAGCTGGATGATCAGCCATGATCATATTGAATGGCGGTGCAGGCTCGAAGGGCCGAATGGCCTACTCCTGCACCTATTTTCTATGTTTCTATGTTTCTATGTGATGAATAAGAGAATTTGCAACTGCTGACCGTTTAAAGACTCAAATGAAACAACCACTGAGCCTCCAATTGAATGTTGCAGACAGACAGAGCCCACCTCCCCTCTTCCTTCCCCCAAACTTAATTGGGGAACTCCAATGAGGTCACTTCATATATGAGTGAACCGTGGAGAAACATTCATTTCCCACCACACCTCAAGGGCAGCTCAGAATGGGCATTAAATGTTGGCCCGGTGAAAGAAACATCAATTTAAAAAGTGATAAACAACTCTTGAAGTGTCTTTGCCTGAAACATTAACTCTTTCTCTTTCCACAAATGCTGCATGAGCTGCTGAGTGTTTCCACCATTTTGTGTTTTTTTTAATTTTCAGATTTCCAGCCGTTTTATTTTTATTTTCCAAGATCAATTCCTTTCCCTCAGGTGAACACCTGTCGTCATTTGGAATGACATTCACGACCAGACATAGAAAGTTTGGGTTTTTATGGCATCCCAGTGTGGTATCAGAGCTATTAAGCACAGCCATAAAGCCTTCCACTTACCTTGTCCATCCACTAATTACCCATCCACACCACTAGTCGGCCCCATGTTACAACAGGGCCTTGTTCCCGACAACCCTTCACAACCCGAACAACAAGATGGAAATGCAACCTCAAAACAATTTTCCACACAGTATACGCCACCGTTTCCAATGTTAATAGACAGCCTGGAGCAGAATTTTAAATCTCATAAAGCTGATCTTAACAGATTTAGCCCAAGCCCATCTTTGGCGAATGATGATTTAATTTTTTTTTTTACAGCAGATGAGCATTTAAATGCTATTGGTGGTTTTAAAAAGGTTACTGCTACTGAGCTGGATGATGTGTCTATATAGGTCTCACAAAATGGACATCAATGTGCTCACTGGAAAGTATTTCTCCTGCGTTTGAGGTGACCACATTCCAGTTGGTGACAAGCAGGGGCCTTGTAACCCTGAAACAGCCCGCTGGACCCCCAAATGCTCACATGTATCAACTGTACAGAAATTGGTCACTCATAAACTGGAGACTACCTGTAATCCTACTTATCTGTTGCAGTAATCCACTAAACCTGCTGCACAAGGCAGCTGAATGTCCGTAGCCTTCTATGCCTTTGCAACTCAAGTGCTCGTTCAGACTAACTGCACATGTTGCGAATATGTAGGTCTTCAGCACCCAAGCAGGCAGAGTTTTCCAGACTCTAGCCACTCACTGGGTGAACAAAAGATTCTTCCTTAGTTTTCTTCTAAAACTCCCTGCAACTTACCCTAAACCTCCGTCCTCCAGCTTTTGACACCTCTGCAACAAAGGGAAAAAAATTGTTCCTCTCAATTGTGTACACATCCATCGTCCCTTCCCAATGGTGCTACACCTCATTTGCAGAAACCCCAAATGAAACAATTTGCTCAAAAGGGAGGTTCAAAACTGAAGGGATTGTTTAGTTTAAGATAGACACAAAATGGTGGAGTAACTCAGCAGGACAGGCAGCATCTCTGGAGTGACGATTCGGCCTGAGACCCTTTCTCAGACTGAAGTTTAGTTTAGTTTAGAGATGCAGCGTGGATGCAGGTCCTTTGGCCCACCAAAATCCACACAGACCAGCGATCTGCACTATCCCACACACACTAGGGGCAATTTACATTTATACCAAGACAATTAACCTACAAACCTGTATGTACATCTTTGAAGTGTGGGAGGAAACCGAAGATATTGGAGAAAACCTACGTGGTCAGAGGGAGAACATATAAACTCCGTACAAACTAGCACAAAGATCCTGTAGCCAGGATCGAACCTGGGTCTCTGGCACTGTAGGCGCTGTAAGGCAGCAACTCTACCGCTGCACGACTGCGCCTTCCTGTTTCAAAACCACACCCAATATCTGATTTACCCACAGGGCCACAGAGAAATAAAAAAGTATGGAATGGGTACATAGTTCAATTATTATGTTTCAGCTTATTTTGACAAATCTAATTTTAAAGATTTAAAAAAATATTATTGGCCTGAGGCAGTATCTCTTCAAATTACCCAATTATGATGGGAAATGAGCATTGAAAATATTAATTATTAGAATTGCTACCAGCAGGTATTATAATCATGTGCAATGCTTGCAAATAAAGAACATTAGATTACAGCAAACTAATTTGCAATATTCATACATTTGTCGCATAGCAATGTTATAACTCAAGAATTCTCATTAATGTCAGCTTGGCTGTACTAAATCCAACGGAAGTGGAGAGATTAGCAAGAGAAATAATATGCTGATTATGCTCCATCTTTCATCTCAACAATTCGGACAGCACCTTTACTTAGAAGGATGAGAGGGGATCTTATTGAAAAATAAGATTATTAAGGGATTGGACACGTTAGAGGCAGGAAACATGTTCCCAATGTTGGGGGAGTCCAGAATCAGGGGCCACAGTTTAAGAATAAGGGGTAGGCCATTTAGAACGGAGATGAGGAAAACCTTTTTCAGTCAGAGAGTTGTAAATCTGTGGAATTCTCTGCCTCAGAAGGCAGTGGAGGCCAATTCTCTGGATGCTTTCAAGAGGGAGCTAGATAGAGCTCTTAAAGATAGCAGAGTCAGGGGGTATGGGGAGAAGGCAGGAACGGGGTACTAATTAACAATGGTCAGCCATGATCACATTGAATGGTGATGCTGGCTCAAAGGGCTGAATGGCCTACTCCTGCACCTATTGTCTACTTATCTCCCTCAATACTTGCTAATATTATAATGGGTCTTTTTATCCCCCCACCACCCCCTATCTTCCTGAAGCACTCATTCTTTCTAGTAAAAGAAGACCTTTTTGTCCGTTCTTGCCACGCCTTCAGTTTGGAATCAAAGCTCATTGTGTGTTGAACAATGGCAAATGCAGTCTCTGGGTGTGTAAAACACAGGCTTGCATTACCTTCTGAATTCACTGCACTCTGGCCAAACCTTTTCAACCTTGACAGAACCTGACCCTACCTTAGCCTGTTCAGGAAATAATTTTTTGCGCAATTCCGTCAAAAACAACACTGAACAAAACCACAACATTGCAAACCATATGTGATACAGAATTTAGCATTGTGAAAATTTACGGTGCAGGTGGCTTTAAATAAAATCATAATTAACTGGGTCGACGGGAATGGCCAAGAAAATGAGAGCTTCAACATTAGGGGAATGAGCAGGAATAGGCCAGATGACCCTTCAAATCTGTTCAAACATTCATTGATCAAGGCTTATTTCCCCGCTTTTATCAGCACTGCCCCCACAGCCCACGATTCCCTTAATGATGAGAAATCCACTAATCCCTTTCATAAGAATATAACAGTGAGCTTCCACAGCCCTTCACGGGGAGAAAGTTCAAAAGGTTCACAGCCCTCTGAAGAAATCTCACCCCATCTCAATTCCTATTCTCCAAATGTCTCTCTGGCCCTTATCTCCGAAGTCAGGAAGCAACGTTGTCCCTGAATCCAGCCTGATAAACCCTTTCAGAACTTTGCAAGTTTGGACGAGATCCCCTCTTTCATCTAAAGTCTGGAGTGTACAACACTAGTCTCATCATTCAGCAAGCCTCCATCCTTTGATATAATCTAATGATTCTTCACACTAAATAAATCAAAGCTGTACACAATACTTAAGATACAGTCTCACCAAAGTCCTTTATTGTAAGAAAGATTAATAGTTTTGTGCTACTAATTAGTTTAAGACTCAGTGAAGCAGTGATCTTTACATATCACCTGGATCAGGTGACTGGAGCAAGGATCCTACCACCAATGATTACCTGCAGTTAAACTTCCTTTCTGTAAGGTGGATCTAGAATGGCAGACAAAGAGTTTAAGTTAATATATGTGAGAATATATGTGAACCTTTAATTGTTCTCAATCAGTTTGGATGGATTTCCTTTGCAAATGCGATATTGGTCAAATTACACATCCCCACCAAAATGTGATTTCTTTTGTGAGTCAGCATGGATTTACGCTGGGGAAATCATGCTTGACTAATCGTCTGGAATTTTTTGAGGAGGTAACCAGGAAAATTGACAGGGGAGAGCCGGTGGATGTAGTGTACCTCGACTTTCAGAAAGGTCAACAAGGTCCCACATAAGAGATTAGTGGGCAAAATTAGAGCACATGGTATTGGGGGTAGGGTACTGACATGGATAGAAAATTGGTTGACAGACAGAAAGCAAAGAGTGGGGATATATGGGTCCCTTTCAGAATGGCAGGCAGTGACTAGTGGGGTACCGCAAGGCTCGGTGCTGGGACCGCAACTAATTACAATAGACATGAATGACTTGGATGAAGGGATTAAAAGTACCATTAGCAAATTTGCAGATGATACAAAGCTGGGTGGTAGTGTGAGCTGTGAGGAAGATGCTATGAGGTTGCAGGGTGACTTGGACAGGTTGTGTGAGTGGGCGGATGCATGGCAGATGCAGTTTAATGTGGATAAGTGTGAGGTTATCAACTTTGGTGGTAAGAATAAGAAGGCAGATTATTATCTGAATGGTGTCAAGTTAGGAAAAGGGGACGTTCAACGAGATCTGGGTGTCCTAGTGCATTAGTCACTGAAAGGAAGCATGCAGGTACAGCAGGCAGTGAAGAAAGCCAATGGAATGTTGGCCTTCGTAACAAGAGGAGTTGAGTACAGGAGCAAAGAGGTCCTTCTGCAGTTGTATAGGGCCCTAGTGAGACTGCACCTGGAGTACTGTGTGCAGTTTTGGTCTCCAAATTTGAGGAAGGATATTGTTGCTATTAAGGGCGTGCAGCGTAGGTTTACTACGTTAATTCCTGGAATGGCTGGACTGTCATATGTTGAAAGACTGGAGTGACTAGGCTTGTATACATTGGAATTTAGAAGGATGAGAGGGGATCTTATCAAAACATATAAGATTATTAAGGGGTTGGACACATTAGAGGCAGGAAACATGTTCCCAATGTTGGGGGAGTCCAGAACCAGGGGCCACAGTTTAAGAATAAGGGGTAGGCCATTTAGAACGGAGACGAGGAAAAACTTTTTCAGTCAGAGAATTGTGAATCTGTGGAATTCTCTGCCTCAGAAGGCAGTGGAGGCCAATTCTCTGAATGCATTCAAGAGAGAGCTAGATAGAGCTCTTAAGAATAGCGGAGTCAGGGGGTATGGGGAGAAGGCAGGAACAGGGTACTGATTGAGAATGATCAGCCATGATCACATTGAATGGTGGTGCTGGCTCGAAGGGCCGAATGGCCTACTTCTGCCATTGTCTATTGGCTAAATCAGTGGCAGACAGATTAAAAAGATATATTACAGCACAAAGTCTTGAAGATTTAATCCAAGATGTACTAAGCATCAATATTTTTCCCTATTTTACACACATTTATTTCCTTTAGCCGCATCTGTCAAGCTAAATCACCCCATTACGCATCAGCCTCAGGCTTTTCTTAAAGGTTATATATGCAGGAAACATCCATCACTTACCCAAGTCCCCAAGGACAGGTAAAAAATAACGTTTTAGGTTGCATTAAAATCAAGTATTAAAAGTGCCGACAAATTATATTTATATTTGTATTAAAAATAGAAAATACTGACACAACCAGGCCAAGTAGTAAGTGTGGACAAAAATGGGCATTGACCCCCCAAAAAAGATCGAAGCTGCCTCCACTAATCTTTGGCTGAGTGTCTCCAACATAGCCCATTTTCCAACATCCACTGTTCCATTTTAATTCCCATCCCCAATGCCTAGCCCCAAGGAACTTAAAGAGTGTGTGCTTTTGCATCTTATTTCCAGATTAAAGTTAAAAAAAGAAAAATAATCCCTAATTTTTACAACAGAGTCCAAAATTCTCTCAATGCTACTCAGGTCTGATCTTTCCAAATTGCCTTCACAAGTTATGACATTGTCAACTTTAATGTGGAGGGATTGGTGCTTCCAGCAATTCTTTATGAACGCATTTGGGAGTGAGACAAAAGATGTAACGAAGAAAAATAAATATTATTGAAAGATGTGGTTTATTTGGTATAGGAGTTTCACCAGCATGTCCAAGGCATTCATTTGATGGAATTAATGCAAGACCGTTACAAGATTTGGCCTGTGGCATAGTGTATCACTCTACAAGCAAGTTAATGGCCCCACTTATGACACTAGTTGCTAATTACACTTTATTTGTAAAAATTTGTTTAGAATGCTGATAAGTGTGAGGTGCTGCATTTTGGTAGGACAAATCAAAATAGGACGTACAGGGTAAATGGTAGGGAATTGAGGAATGCAGTGGAACAGAGAGATCTGGGAATAACTGTGCATTGTTCCCTGAAGGTGGAATCTCATGTGGATAGGGTGGTGAAGAAGGCGTTTGGTATGCTTGCCTTTACAAATCAGAGCATCGAATATAGAAGTTGGGATGTAATGTTAAAATTGTACAGGGCATTGGTGAGGCCGAATCTCGAGTATGGTGTGCAGTTCTGGTCGCCAAATTATAGGAAGGATGTCGACAAAATGGAGAGGGTACAGAGGAGATTTACTAGAATGTTGCCTGGGTTTCAGCACTTAAGCTACAGAGCGAGGTTGAACAGGTTGGGTCTTTATTCTTTGCAGCGTAGAAGGTTGAGGGGGACTTGATAAAGGTTTTTAAAATTTTAAGAGGGACGGACAGAGTTGACGTGGGTAGGCTTTTCCCTTTGAGAGTGGGGAAGATTCCAACAAGGGGATAACTTCAGAATTAAGGGACAAAAGTTTAGGGGTAACATGAGGGGTAACTTCTTTACTCGGAGGGTGGTGGCTGTGTGGAATGAGCTTCCGGTGGAAGTGGTGGAGGCAGGCTCGATTTTATTATTTAAGAGTAAATTGGATAGGTATATGGATGGGAGGGGATTGGAGGGTTATGGTCTGAGAGCAGGTAGCTGAGACTAGGTCAGAGAAAGTGGTCGGCGTGGACTGCTGGGCCGAACGGGCCTGTTTCCGTGCTGTAATTGTTATATGGTTAATAGAGAAATTAGAATTCGAAATTAGAATATAGAGAAACAGCAGTTAAATGTGCAGGAAAGAACTGCAGATGCTGGTCTAAATCGAAGGAAGACACAGAATGCTGGAGTAACTCAGCTGGACTGAAGAAGGGTCTCGACCCGAAACATCACCCATTCCTTCTCTCCAGAGATGCTGCCTGCTCCGCTGAGTTACTCCAGCATTTTGTGTCAACAGCAGTTAAATAATTGAAAACATTCCCTTTTCCCCCCACTAGATTTTGATTTTAATTCAGCCTGTTCTTTTTCTGGCTTTAAGATTCCTTAACTAATTACGTTGGATAGGATTACACTGATCAACAAGCTTGTGCAAGATACTTAGGAGGATTTAGAGTCATAGAATTGTACAGCACAGAAATAGACCCTTTATCCCAATTTTCCCATGCCAGCCAAGATGCAGAAACACAAGCAGAAACACTCCGCAGGTCAGGTTTCAGAACAAAGACCCCCTAATGAGAACTGTGAAATAGATACACAGTAAACCCTTGTTTTTATGGTCCTCTTTATTACGGATTTTGGTTATAGCGGACAGACATACCAAACTTCACCGCCAGGCAGGAATGCCAATGCCACCCCTGGTTGCTTCCTCAGCCGTGCCTGCCGCCACCACCCATATTGGCGTATTGAGACCTTGGAGCGTTGTAGCTCTAAGGGCAGGTTAGGCTTTGCCTTCATGATTCAGCTGAACAACAGCCTCTGCTGTGATAGCCTCAGAATTAAAGGAGGTTCCTCTCGGAAGGAGACGAGGAGGAATTTCTTTAGTCACAGGGTGGTGAATCTGTGGAATTCTCGACAGAAGGCTGTGGAGGCCATCAACGGATATTTTTAAGGCAGAGATAGATAGATAGATTCTTGATTAGTACGGGTGTCAGGGGTTATGGGGTGAAAGCAGGAGAATGGGGTTAGGAGGGCGAGATCGATCAGCCATGATTAAATGGCAGCGTAGACTTGACGGGCCGAATGGCTCTTATCACATATGATCAAATGAATAAAAGGGACCCCTGTCCGTGCAGTTCTTGCTCAGTCTAACTTTTTTGTTGGACTCTACACATGAAATGCCAAATATTACACTCCGCTATAGAGGATCATTGGCAACAATGGACACCATTCCCCCCACTTTGGTCTGTCATAATGAGGGTTTACTGTATGGGACATTTCAGAGAGGAGGCAGTGTAGGATAATTGGGTTCAGAGACTGTAGAATGCACTTACTCCTATTGACAGGACCCAAGATCCAAGCAAGATTCACGCTGGCATTAGGAGATTGCATTGCTTTTGTCATGGCATCCCCTCCCCGATCAGTGAAAAACCCTGCTTATCCCTCAGGAAAAATAGGGGCAGGGTTTAAAAATTAGATTTGGTTAAAAAAATACTTGAAGTGATTAGTTTGCTGAAGGTGTGCCTTCAATGCAATTGCTAGTCCTTGGTGACTTCCATAAAATCAGGCAGAGATAACAGAGGAGCGAATCAGAAATCCAGGTGCTGACAATAAGCAAGTTGGTGCCAGATGGCAACAATAATCAAGCCTCTAACAAAGGGAAGCCCATCGTAAAAACGTCTTTACTTACAAGTTATTTTCTTTATAATTACAAAGCCAGGCGACTCTTTGTATGCTAGTCACAGAGTGGATTTGTAACCACGCATTTCAATCGCTCCATTCTTTTAAACCTCTACTCCAACAGCAGAAATTCTGTACGGTGCGCATGGCTCGATTGTAATCATGTATCGGCTTTCCACTGACTGGATTAGCATGCAACAAAAGCTTTTCACTGTACCTCAGAACACATGACAATAAACTCAACATCATTAATACACCGAGGAGACGTTTGTATGAAGGACAAGCGTGTAGATTTTGGCTGTTGTAAATAAGGCAATCGGTTCGGTTCATAAACTGAACTCTCACAAATCTCACTCATCGATTTTGTTCTCAGAACAACAACAAATTGCAGCATTGCCGGATGCTGGGATTGAGAATCAAATTCATTGCTGACCTCGGAGTGTCCATGACCTCCGATTTATCTTCAATCCCGCTTCCTCCACAAGTACCAGGTTTAATTCACGTCTACAGCAGGGAAGAACGCGACAGAGAGAGAATGGCAATAATTCAAAGGCAGCATCACCAGAATTTTCAGAGGAAACCTTCAGCCAACTGTTCATGACACTGGTTGTGAAGATGTAAGCCAGAGAGGTTCATGGACTAACTTCACTGGCAGCTGCCTCACACTGTTCAGGGAGATTAGAGATTCATTTTTTGGGATCTGTGCATCACTGGCAAGGCCAGCATTCACTGCCCATCACTATTTGCCACTGGGGGTAAACCACTTCTTTGATCCACTGCAGCCTATCTAGTGAAGGCACTCCCACAGTGATGGAGGATTTATATCCAAACCAATGAAGGAATGGTGACGATTTCAAGTCAGGATAGTACACAACTTGCTTGTCCTTGGTGGAGGTTGTGGGTTTTAATCAGTCTAACCTGGGCGAGTAACTGCACTGCATTTTGTAGGTGGTGCACACTTTAGTCACCGTACTGCTGGAGAGAATGAATGTTTAGGGTGCTTAATGGGATGAATAAGAGAGCAAGTGAGCTACTCTATCCTGGATGACGTGGTGGTTTGTGTTGTGGAGCTGCACGTATCCAGGCAAGTGGAGACTATTCCATCACTTTGTGCCTTGAGCGGAATGGCTCAGTGCTGCTTCCACGGGATAGCCAGCTCCTGACATTGTCTTGAGGCTAGTGATTACTTGGCTGGTCTGGTTGCATCATCAGTCAATGGCAAGCTCCAGCATATTGGTGGTGGGGGAAGCTGGTGATGGCCACATCACAAAGTCATGAGTAGCTGAATAGATTCTACTTGGAGAAAGCAGACATCTGTTTCACTAAATTGCTTGCACTTATCAGCCAATGTCCAATTATTGTCTGGGTCTTTCAAGCATGGACTGTGCCATTTCTTGAGAGCGGAAAATGAACCTCATGCAATCAAACTTCCCCACATTTTACATGTAGCAGATGAACAAATTGAAAATGCCATTGCCGAGGATATAGCCTTGAGCCCTGCAATACTATCCTGAGGCGGTGATAACCATTATCTTTTGTGCACAAACGATACCAAACATCAGAGTTTTCCCCTTGGTACCCGCTGACTTTAGATTTGCCACATTCAAATACTACCTTGAAGTCAAGAGTACTAATTCATGTCAGATGCATGTTCTTGCATTTTTCGCAGCTTCACCAGTTTGTCACCTCATTGAGGTCCAAACATGCACATCTCCATTCTTCAATGAAGCACAGTCGATTCCTCTGGCAGAATGTGCTATTGATGTCCTTACCGGGGAAAAGCTAGAGAACTCCTTTAAAAGAGACACACTAGGGCCAATGTGCAAAAATCTCTTCTTTTGCCTCTTCCACGAATGCCTATTGATGTTACAAAGCAGATCAACCTCCCCCTTTACATATAAGGCTCAATTCTATTTAACGGGCCAACTGCATTTCATATTTCAGCCCATCTGCACACCAATCTTGGAGAGACCTGTCCACTGACCACTAAAGGCCATTTCACACAGGTGTTGCTAAATACATCCCCTATGATTATTATACTTTAAAATGATATAACAGGTTGAAGACTTTATTATACTAAGAATATGCCGTACGTGCATAATAAAATTACGAATATGAAATTAAACACAAAAATGACTCAAAAATGCATTTCCGTATGATTAGCAAGGATGCGCATTTCTGCTCTACCTTGGTTCTAATCCTCAGGAAAACAAACCCACATATGACCACGAATTGCAGTAATTTAGAGTATAATGACATCTTGCTTATTGAAGTACATATTGAAATACTTGTTGAAGGTATCACAAAATGCTGGAGTAACTCAGCGGGTCAGGCAGCATCTCTGGAGAGAAGGAATGGGTGACATTTTGGGTCGAGACCCTTCTTCAGTCTGAAGGAGGGTCTCGACCCGAAGTGTCACCCATTCCTTCTCTCCTGAGATGCTGCCTGAACTGCTGAGTTATTCCAGCATTTTGTGATACCTTCGATTTTTGTACCAGCATCTGCAGTTATTTTCCTACACTACTTGAAGTACTTGTTGAAGTAAATTCGCACATTAATTGATAATCAGCCCAAAAAGGTGGTAATTGGCTTTTCTGCTGTGTTTTATATTTTAACCCTGTCTTAATTAATTAACATAGTTATATAATCTTGCACTTAAATTTAATATTTGCTCATTAGTTCCACCACTGATTTTCTGGCACTCTTGGTTAAAGAACTGGCTTATCCATTTTACCTGACCGAAGGAGGTCACGGCCTCCGAGAGGGGTACAACGGTACTGGAATGGTCTACCCAGGCTGCTGGATGGGGCCAAGATACCGGCCTGCAAAGCCGGCCAAGGAAGTCGGCTATGGGGATAGATGTGCTGGCTCCAGCTCGGCTGGAGTTCCAAAGCCCCGGCCGCAGGTTGCAAATTTAACCCACCGATCGGCCGTGGAAGTCCAGATGAGGTTGAGATTGGCTGCCTTGCCCAGCCTCGGTGCCACATTTTCGGGGAGACTTCCAGGGCGGGGGGGATTTCAAGTGGGCTCTCGGAATTCTGTCCCGCTTTGAGGCGCCGGTCCACCAGTTACTGGAAAATCGGTGGCGGACCCGTACTGAATAAATAACCGAGAACTTTCACGCAATCTTTTCAGATTTGCTATACTCAACTTTTAAAAAGTGCATTTGATCTGGTTTGAAATGATTAGTGGCTGTTTCTCGTGGAACTCCTAGCAGAAGTCTGGTGTTCCAGGGAACCCCAGTTGAGAAACTCTGTTCTAGAAGATGGAAGCAGTGAAAAGAGATCACTACATAGCAGGAAATTATGGGAATTATATTGTCCATGCCTGAAGGAACCGTGCCTTCAGATGCAAGTTTTCCCTGTTAGCTGCATAAGGAGCGCCAAGTATAGATCCCACATGTGTGGGAATAGAGACCATAGTTCAGTTCAGTTTAGTTTATTGTCATATGTGCCGAGGTACAGTGAAAAGCTTTTGTTGCATGCTAACCAGTCAACAGAAAGACAATACATGATTTCAATCGAGCCATTCACAGTGTACAGAAACATAAGGAAATAACGTTTAGTGCAAGGTAAAGCCAGTAAAGTCCAATCAAATAGTATAAGAAGATAACTGCAGATGCTGGTACAAATCGAAGGTATTTATTCACAAAATGCAGGAGTAACTCAGCAGGTCAGGCAGCATCTCGGGAGAGAAGGAATGGGTGACGTTTTGGGTCTTCTTCAGTCTGAAGAAGGGTCTCGACCCGAAACGTCACCCATTCCTTCTCTCCCGAGATGCTGCCTGACCTGCTGAGTTACTCCAGCATTTTGTGAATAAAGTCCAATCAAAGTTAGTCCGAGGGTCCTCGATGAGGTAGATAGTTCAGGACGGGTTTCAGGTTGCGGTAGGATGGTTCAGTTGTCTGACAACAGTTGGGAAGAAACTGTCCCTGAATCTGGAGGTGTGCATTTTCACACTTCTATACCTTTTGCCTGATGGGAGAGGGGAGAAGAGGGAGTGGTCAGGGTGCGACCCATCCTTGATGATGCTGCTGGCCTTGCCAAGGCAGCGTGAGGTATAAATGGAGTCAATGAAAACGTGGTTGGTTTGTGTGATGGTCTGGGCTGCGCCATCATGGATTTGTCACTTCAGAGATACTTCACAGACAGGGCTGACCCTGGAACACAAAGGACGCTGAGAACATAGATATTCAGATGACAAGGATAGTTGTCATTGTTCAAGCCTTT
Source organism: Rhinoraja longicauda (assembly GCF_053455715.1). Classification (NCBI taxonomy): domain Eukaryota; kingdom Metazoa; phylum Chordata; class Chondrichthyes; order Rajiformes; family Arhynchobatidae; genus Rhinoraja; species Rhinoraja longicauda. The sequence goes on along the minus strand of NC_135958.1, from coordinate 17,712,890 downwards.
TTCAATTTCAACTCAAATTATGCAGAGTTTTGCAGCTTCTCAAATAAATGGAATAACATTTGCTTAACCACTTGATCTTTTTTTGACAAGAGTATATTGCCGGCTCGTTACATAGCCTGTTCAAGTTTCATTTAAAAAACGCTAAATCAATAAGGACAAATGTAGGCCAGGTTCGAAAATAGCTGAGCTGTTTACTTACCACCTGGTGACAAAATGCATTACACCATATCTCCACTATCCCCTCCTGTTGTCTTGAATTTTATTTGTAGAGTTACAGATTCCCCCCCACCCCATTTCACGGGCAGCACTTCATCATGAATCTTAATGATTTGTAAAATGGTTTGCAGTGGTAAAATCACAGAAACAAGATAAATGACTCACTTCACAATACTGGTGGTACTCACCTTAGCTGGTTTTAGATCTTGGCTTGGCAACTGCTCTGCCCAAGACACCAAGAAATTGCAGAGTGCTGTGGACACTGCTCAATCCATTACACAAACCACCCAGTTACAACCTGGTCATTCCCTCTTCTTCCTTCTCCCCCCAGGCAGAAGATTAAAAAGATTGAAAGCGCACACCACCAGATTCAAGAGCAGCTTCTTCCCCCGCCGTTAGACTCTTTAACGGACCAGTTGGTGTCAAGTTAGGAAAGGTGGACGTACAACGAGATCTGGGTGTCCTAGTGCATCAGTCACTGAAAGGAAGCATGCAGGCACAGCAGGCAGTGAAGAAAGCCAATGGAATGTTGGCCTTCATAACAAGAGGAGTTGAGTATAGGAGCAAAGAGGTCCTTCTGCAGTTGTACAGGGCCCTGGTGAGACCGCACCTGGAGTACTGTGTGCAGTTTTGGTCTCCAAATTTGAGGAATTATATATATTCTTGCTATTGAGGGCGTGCAGCGTAGGTTCACTAGGTTAATTCCCGGAATGGCAGGACTGTCGTATGTTGAAAGACTGGAGCAGCTAGGCTTGCATACACTGGAATTTAGAAGGATGAGAGGGGATCTTATCGAAACATATAAGATTTTTAAGGGGTTGGACACGTTAGAGGCAGGAAACATGTTCCCAATGTTGGGGGAGTCCAGAACCAGGGGCCACAGTTTAAGAATAAGGGGTAGGCCGTTTAGAACGGAGATGAGGAAAAACTTTTTCACTCAGAGAGTTGTAAATCTGTGGAATTCTCTGCCTCAGAAGGCAGTGGAGGCCAATTCTCTGAATGCATTCAAGAGAGAGCTAGATAGAGCTCTTAAGGATAGCGGAGTCAGGGGGTATGGGGAGAAGGCAGGAACGGGGTACTGATTGAGAATGATCAGCCATGATCACATTGAATGGCGGTGCTGGCTCGAAGGGCCGAATGGCCTACTCCTGCACCTATTGTCTATTGTCTATTGACCTCTCATATGCTAAGGATAAATTCCCAATCTCGCAAACTACTTCATTGTAGCCCTTACATGGTTATTTTAATGAGTGCGTTCTTGATAGCGGTAACATATGCAGCACGGTATTCATGCATGGCATGATTGGTATGGATCGCACACAAAACAAAGGTTCTCTAAGGTTTTGTGTTGTTTAATACAACCATAATAAACCAATACTAATTTTTGCACCACTCCACCCACTTTAGTCTCCATTGATCTGTATATCTAAATAGATTATCGCCCAGTGTAGCCACTTAATACTACCAGCTGTGTCGGACAGAATTATTGAACTCCACTTGTGCTAGGGTGCTTTCTTGCAGGGAGACGTTGACTGGCAGTATTCAGACTCTTATTATGCATCCAAATGCTCTCAAATATTCCATAAACAAAATGGTTGTATTTCTCTTTTTAAGATACAAAGCCATGTGTATTTCACACACTTTGGTTTTATATTATGATCTGAGGGATTGATGTCTCGGATCTGGGTGCTAGTTCCGTGTTAGTACACACCCGGGGGGGGGGGTCCACGATAAAGATCTCCAATGACACTCTGTAGCAGTGAGCAAGAGGTATCTGGATGCTAGTTCTGTGTTAGTACACACCCAGGGGGTCCATAATAAAGATCTCCAATGGCCCTCTGTAGCAGTGAGCAAGAGGCAGCTTACAAAGTGTGTGCAGAAATTGTTCCCTTTTGAGAAATACAGGAAAATGCTGATAATCTGCTAGCCCGTCGTTTGTAAATCCTGATGGCTTTCCCATCTCATTAGAATCCCGTTTCCTGTGCTCTGGTTAAACTCAATGGGGCTGCATTCTTCCTCCTCCCTTTAAACACATCGTGGTCACTGAGCTTTGTTTTAAAATGATAAATAACAGTATTATAAAAGTGAAATATGCAGCAGTACAATTAAACTGAATAAAAGGTGAGTGAGGGTATTAATAGGAGTAATAGTCTGGAAAATCTGCCAGTCAGCACCAGAGTCCCATGGATGCCAGATGATTTAAGTTTTTCAGTGATAGAGAAGCCAAGTATAGTTTTCCTCGTGAACAGAGCAATACAGAGAAGTGGGCTTACTCCAATTCTCAGGAACATCACAATTGCTCCTGTTTCAAGTAATTTTACTTATAAATCGACCAATAGTTCAGAGTGGCATGACCTGACTATTTTCTCGTTTCCAAAGTGACAGGAACTAGTTACTAAATATATTTACACAGGTAATTACCCAATACCATGCCAGTTACTTTGTGATTAGTTACAAATGACATAACAATTTAAAACAAATTTGCATTAGTCCCTATTAGTTTGCTCATTTGAATCCTGTTTGGCAACATATCATTTAACTTCCTTGAATACAATTTTCATTTATCCGATTCTTAAATGTTGACACGATCCCTGCTTTAATTACCAAATCTGACATTGCATTCCATTATTTCAAAAGCCTCGAAAGAAAATGTTCCTACTCTCCAAGTTAAATCTCTTGCATTTAATCTTTAATTTAAATCAGCTCAGATATTGGCTCTATCGCCACTAGCATTATATTCATATTTACATATATACACTTCATTATTCTGGAAACATAAGAAACTGCAGATACTGGAATCCGGAGAGAAGAACAAATTGCTGGAGGAACGTCGGGTTGACCCGCATCTGTAAAGGGAAATAGACGGATGACGTTTTGGATCAGGTGCCAAGATGATGGGTTCGACGTGGAATGTCAACTCTCCACTTAGCTGCACAGATGCTGCTCGACTTGAGATCCTCCAGCAGATTGCTTGTTGCAACATTAATTTTAATGTGTACCGACTAAATACTAGTGCTTCCCCGAAACAGGGAAGAATTCATCTTGGGAGGGCATCCCAGGGACGATCTAGAATTAAGAGATAGATTATGTATCTGCATTAAGTATGGTAATCTCTGGATTATTACTCGACTCACAGGTTAATTATCTTAATACAGGATCATTATATTGTTCGAGGGCACAGGTCTAGGTAGAGGGACAAACACTCTCAGAATAAGAACCTGGAACCAAGTGTTTCCATTTCACTGCATATGCTCACAATAGGCTTGTATACACTGGAATATAGAAGGATGAGAGGAGATCTTATCGAAACGTATAAGATTATTAAGGGGTTGGACACGTTGGAGGCAGGAAACATGTTCCCAATGTTGGGGGAGTCCAGAACAAGGGGCCACAGTTTAAGAATAAGGGGTAGGCCATTTAGAACTGAGATGAGGAAAAACTTTTTCAGTCAGAGAGTTGTGAATCTGTGGAATTCTCTGCCTCAGAAGGCAGTGGAGGCCAATTCTCTGAATGCATTCAAGAGAGAGCTGGATAGAGCTCTTAAGGATAGCGGAGTCATGGGGTATGGGGAGAAGGCAGGAACGGGGTACAGATTGAGAATGATCAGCCATGATCACATTGAATGGCGGTGCTGGCTCGAAGGGCCGAATGGCCTCCTCCTGCACCTATTGTCTATTGTCTAGGAGCTGTGCTGTCAGCTCATGAACCAAGCAGACATCAATAGACCATTCATAAATTATAAGAAAAAGGGGTTGAACATTGTTCAAAAGCGATAGCTACATTTATAGATGAGGGACTGCAGATTTCAAAAGGAGTGTTTCCATCGCAAATAGCAGACTTCAGGCAACTTTTCCTCCTGCATACGTTATTTATTATGCCTCAATGAGGCCATTCAAGCCAGATCCATGCTGGCTCCGAGCAAAACACCCCATCAGTCCCATTCCCCCAGAACCTTACAGGTTATTCTTTCTCTAAAAAGGTTTTTATTGGCTTTCACCAAGTGCAAGTAACAGAGGCAGCAAGGATAATGAGCAAACGGAACCAAAGCAAGCAGAAGGGAGTGCAAGCAACAGCCAAACCTCTCACAACTATTGTACAGGGACAGGTTTCCTCCAAGATTCTTGGGAGGGGCAAAGAAATTCTAAGAAAGGTAGTTCAATAAACTATGATTGGAAGGAAGGGCCATGAGTAAGAGAATGCAAACCAAACCCATGGTTTAGTAGAGGAATAGAAAAGGAATACTAAAAGCAGGAATAAAATGGGAGAGGTATTAATTCAAAGATGAGAAACAAACGCAAACTACTTTTTTTTTTAAATTCTGAAGCCAAAGTAACAATAATTTGGGAGCATTTGAGAGCATTTGGGAGCATTCATAATTTTTTTTTAAAAGTGTTGCGAAATTCTAGAAGTGGCAGAAGACAGGCCACACTATGCTTAGCACATGGAAATGAATTAAAGTTAATTCACGGACTGCCAGGAGTAGATCATTCAGCCCTTGCAAACTATTCCATAAAACCACAGCTAACATTTGATCTCAGTAATTTTCTCCTGCGCTAATCCCATGTCCCACGCTTTCTTTAATATCTAAACATCTAACTATGTGTCTTGGATATATTCAGCAATTGAGCCTCCACAGCCTTGTTGAGTAGAAGATTCCAAAATTCACAAACATCCCTGGAGAAACATCTCTCCTAATTACTGAATAGTTGACTTCTTTTGAGACCATTTCTCCGTTTCTATTCACCTCATCCAGAGGAAACATCAACACCAAAAATGCACAAGGTATTCAGCAGACAGAGGTGTGGGAAAAGAAAACTGCAGATGCTGCCATAAATCGAAGGTGGACGACGAATGCTGGAGTAACTCAGCGGGCCAGGCAGCATCTCTGGAGAGAAGGGATGTCACCCGAAACGGCACCCATTCCTTCTCTCCAGAGATGCTGCCTGGCCCGCCGAGTTACTCCAGCATTTGTTGTCTACCTGCAGAGAGAGGTGGTCAGCATTTCAGGTCAATCAGCAAACACTGACCATTCCCTACAGTCACTCCTTCAGTCACTCAGCATCTCCAACATTTTGTCTTTATTTCCAATTTCCAGCATCGGCAGGTTTGTGTTTTTCCAAGGAAAACATCGTCTTCTTATTTACCTTGTACAATCCCTTAAGAATTCTAAATGCGCCTCACCCTCCCACGAGCGTGGAGCCAATCTCCTTAATCTGTAAGAAGGAACCGCAAATGCCAGTTTATATCGAATGTAGACACAAAATGCCGGGGTAACTCAGCAGGTCTGGCAGCATCTCTGAAGTAAAAGGAATAGGTGACATTTTGGGTCACTCCAGCATTTTGCGTTTATCTTCAGGCTCCTTAATCACCCCTCAAAAGGACAAAGTCACCGTTCAAGGAATGGGTCTGGTGAAACATTGCTGTACTGCCCCAATTTCCTCACAGAGTATACCTCCTTGGGTGAGGACATCCCAAGGAAGGATACACTCCCCACCATCCATGTTCTTCATTTCTTGCTGTTAAGAGGATCACTATGTACTCTTGATAGGCTATTTAGATTCCTTATTATTTTCTTACAACATATGGCAGATGCCATTTCTTCCACTTGTCCACATCAACTCAGAGAATTTCTATGAGACCCATTCGCACTCACTGAGCATTCTTTCTCTGATACTCCACAGCTTTCAGGTTGGCACAGTGGAGTAGCTAGTAGAGCCGTTACTTCAAAGTGCCAGAGACCCCGATTCAATCCCAACCTTGGGATGCAATGTGTGTGGAGTTTGTCTATTCTCCACGACAGTGCGAGTTTCTTCTCAGATACGCGATTTCTTCTCACATCCCAAAATACTTGGGTCAATCGGTTAATTGGCCACTGCAAATTGATACAATCCAGGGCAAGTTGATGGGAATTTATGGAGAATTTTTAAAATGCAATGAATGTACGATTGGTGCAAATAGATAGTTTATGGTTGGCACAGGCTCAGAGGGCGGAAGGGCCTGATTCCGTACTGCATCTATGACTGTGACCAACTTTTGTCACCCGCTTATACTAGGAGCAATTTAGTGGTCAATTAACCTTCTGACACGATGTTGGGATTAGGGTGGAAACTGGAGCAATTGGCCAAACTCTACTCGGGTAAAACCCAAGATGAGGATTGTACCTCGGTTGCTGTAAGGCAACAGTTCTACTAGTTGCACCATTGAGCCACCCATTCACCATGTTGAAGAGCTAAAGCAGGGAAAAGTAGTATGGGTTCAGGGGATCAGGAAACACAAAGTGAACAATAGATTGCAAGCAAAGGAAGCAGTACAAAACATAGGCAACATTGAAGGAATTAAGCATTACAATTATATTAGTAGGGAAAAGGTTGTCCCAGACAACAATGACCACTGACATTGGAAATAGCTATGACAAATCTAAATAAGTGCTTCAATCTTCATTGAGAGGATTGAGCTGTAGAATGGAAAGTGTAAGTAACTATTAGGAAAACAATTTGGAAATCCCCATCGGCTTCATGCTAAGCCTGGCCCTTGTCAACCTGGATGTCATTGATCTCCGAGATGAACTCCCAGCCACACGCCCAGACCATCACGAAGATGTTTACACCTTTGTAACATCACAGCATCCTGAGCTTGCGTTGCTACTGAAACTCCTTGTCCAAGTCAGGGGGAGGTGGGGTAGGGGCATGCCAAGGCAGCCCTTCCCCTCTCCACAGATTCCTCTGGCTTGATGAAGTGGTGCACTCCATTTCATCCCTTGTCCAATATTTTGGAACGTTAATGCAGATCACATGGAAGCATCCCTTTGTCCAAGACAGCCAGTTTCATTCATTAATAATAATAATAATAATAATAATAATATTCATTTATTGTCATTGCAACGAGTACAACGAAATTAAAAAATAGCCAATCCTGACGGTGCGTACAAACATATATGCAATAAATGCAAAAACAAATAAATACATAAATACAATTATATTAAGTACAAGATTTTTTAACGGTGTTGCCTAGTGCAAAGGTAGTGTTCAGTTCTCGTATGGCCCTGGGGTAAAAACTGTTCTTAAGTCTGTTTGTTCGGGATTTGATCGACCTGAAACGTCGACCAGAGGGCAGATGAACAAACAGACGGTGGCCGGGGTGGGATGGATCTTTTATTATTTTGCCTGCTCTACTGAGGCAGCGTAGGCTGAACAGGTGCTCCAGGGAGGGCAGTGAGCAGCCGATGATCTTCTGGGCCGTTGTGATGACCCTCTGAAGGGCCTTCCTGTCCTTTTCTGAGCAGCTGGCATACCATGTGGTTATACAGTAAGCCAGCACACTCTCGATGGAGCAGCGATAGAAGGACAACATGAGCTTCTCCTGCAGCAAGAGGCATTTGCCGGTTTATTCACAAACTGTTCACGTTATTCCACTATCACCCTGAACCTTAGCAGGCAGTGACATTAGGTCAAGCACACTTTTTTCCCTGGGAGAATAGCAAGTACATTTTCAAAAGCTTGACTAAGCCTATTGAGGGCTAAAATTCACATCAATGCCTGGTGTGCAGTGAAGTGTAACAGCCTTACTTAATGAATACGAAGTAGGACGAGTGAGCAAATACAGTTCCATTCCTGAGATTTTAATCAGCTTGATGCATATCCTTAAAGTTAAACAGCTGTGCTGCTAAATTTTAAAGTTTCTTAAAGGAAATTATAAAATGTCAACTTCAGACTCTGGTCTACACTCTACGCCAGATTATAATGACACCAAACCTGTCAACAGCTGGGAACTAAATGATGTGCGTTGTTCTTATTAAAATGAAACCGCACAGATAAATCTGGTGTGCGATGAATGTGGGCAGCACAGCAACAACTGATAGAGCTGGAGTCTCCCAGCTCCAGTAACCCAGGTTCAATCCTGACTTCAGGTGTTGACTGTGTGGAGTTTGCAAGAATTGGGAGATTGAGGTTATATTTTTATAATTCCCTTTAAGAAACTTTAAAATTTAACAGCACAGACATTTAACTTTAATAATATGTATCAAGACAACAATATCTCAGAATAGAAGTATATTTGCACACACGCTCCCTATTTCATATAGACTGTTACACGCATTCCTCTGGGTGCTCCAGTTTCCTCCCACATTCCAAGGATGTGCACCTTGGTAGATTAACTGCCCATTGTAAATTGCTCCTGGTATGTAGCCGATAGGCAGGACCAAGGGAGAGTTGATGAAAACATGGGGAGAGCAAAGTCAGAATGGGATGACCATCAAAAGGTTTCGGGCCCATTTCTCTGCCATATCTCTCTGTGAAAGCCCTTTTGAATTTGCATGTGGCAAGATCAGAAAGCAAAAGCCCTGCAAGCATTAAACTTTTGAAGAGATCTTCAAGGACCAAGCAGAGCAGTGTATAGTATTCAAAGGAGAAAACCGCAACAAAAAATAAATAGTATGCATTTTGCAGAAAAGCAGCTTCATTCAATCTCAAATGGAGACTAGGTTTCCTGCTTGACGACATTCACCACCACCTCCCAACCTTCCAGTTTAAAGGCTGCCGCAGAAAGTCCATGCGCGTAGTTTCCCGATGGATAGATTGGGCAGTAGTACTGACAGTTAAACACAGGGACGAAATGTGCAATGTGTTTTGGGTCACCCTGGTAAGACAAGCTTTTTCCCTTTGCAAAGTATATAAAAAACCCTCCAGTTTCAGATACCAACAAAAAACATCTGCTCAAAGTCTGCTCTTAATTATAAACAAGGATACGGGGAACAACCCACTGTGTGCATCATTACCCAGGCAAATAGGTGACAAGCACCATCACGCAAAATAACACACAATTTGATTTCAGGGAGTTTTATGCAGCAAGTTACAAGGAACCCTCGTCATTTAGATGACACTCGATACTTCCCGCATTAATACCCATCTCTTTGCCAAGTCACCCCTTCATAAGCTGCATGCCTTGATCTGATCCATTGGTTACAGGATCTCTTCCTTCCTCAAAAGGTCTACATGACTGGCAGAACCAATTGTGAATGGTGGTTCGTTAAATGACCATTAAAACATTTACAACCATCCCACTCTCAACAATGACAGACCCCAAGCACACAAATGCACAAGACTGGAAGGCATAGCTTTAAGGTGAGAGGGGCAAAGCCTAAAGGGGATATGCAGGGAATGTTATTTTTTTTTAATTTACAAATAGGCACATGGATATGCAAGCAATGAGAACCGAGGGTCATGTGTGGGCAGAGGAGATTAGTTTAATTTGGCATCATGCTCAGCACGGACATTTTGGTTTGGAGAGCCTGGTTCTGCAGCATTCTGTACGGCACATGAGAACAGCAAACTGGAAATGAATTACCACTGCATTAAATCCTGTAAATCCCTTCATCACAGACTGTAGGTAACAGCTCACCACCATCCCCCACGGGAATTAAGCACGGACTGCAAATGCTGCCGCACCTACATCTGGCTAATCTGGCTCACAGTCAGGGTAGCAGAATGCACAAATCACCAAACAGTTGAAGTGATTTCCCACCAGAGTAACAAAGAGAAGGAAGCAATGAAGCTGAGTTGGCTATTTGGCTGCTGCACCACTCATCAGGATCATGGCCGGTCTTTCAGAACCATTTCTATTTCCCGCTCATATTCAGAGATTCAGTCTCAGTATTGAATGGGATCAGTGACTGGAAATCTCAACCCTTGAGAGCTATGGAGGCTCGAAAATCTATCATTCTCAGTCAGATGTTTCTCCTTGCTTCAATCCTGACTACCCCTTATTTTGAGACTGACCCCTCCAGAGTTCTCGACTCTTTATTTAGTGGAAATAGCTTCATCAGCAACCCATCTAATGATTTTAAGGCCACTCTTCTAATATCTAGTGACTACATGCCTAGCACACTCAATATCTCCTGATAATTGACTCACCACCCCAGGAACCATTCTAGTCATTTTGTTTTAACTGCCCTCCCTCCACGGGAAGTTTTTGTTTAAGGCAAGGATACTAAAATCGGACAATAATCCAGAGTGTGGTCTCACCAGGGCCAGTGTTACTTCATCAAGAGACCACATTAACTGGACAGAATTTATATTCAACATATCCAAGCCGGCTTTCAACAATTGTCCCACAAATGTTCAGGTGACTGCTAATTCTGTCCTCAATTAATATTTGTAAAGTTTTCTGTACCAATGAGTTTAACTGGTGGTATGTTAATATAAGAAAATAACTGCAGATGCTGGTACAAATCGAAGGTATTTATTCACAAAATGCTGGAGTAACTCAGCAGGGCAGGCAGCATCTCGGGAGAGAAGGAATGGGTGACGTTTCGGGACAAGACCCTTCTTCAGACTGATGTAGTCACTGGGTTTATTCCCCAAAGGTATCACGCTTGCAATTTTCCTGACTAGCATCTTCCTAGAGTCTGTGCACATTTGAGAGGTTACAACCAGCTCTCTGCAATATCTTCCCTGCTTCCCTCTAGAACCTTGGACCCCTCCCATCTGGCCCAAGTGACCGAAGTGCTCGGTGCAGTCAGCCTTTCTAGCACTTCTTTTCAAACTGTCAGCCTATAAGGAATGGAAACATCATCATCAATTTCCGAAGTTGCAACACCATCTTCGCCCTTGAAGACGAACGTAAAGTATTAAATAGCCCCTGAAGCCTTGTCCTCCGCCTCATTTCCTTTTTAGCCTCCATAACCCCTTTTTTGTCTACTTGCTTAAAAAGCTTCTGGGATTCCTTTTTCTGTTTGCCTCCACTCTGTTCTCATGCTCTGTTATTGCATCTGTGTCACAATGTTCAAACGGCAAGTAATTAGCCTGGTTCTCACTTGTATTTAATAATCTGCCATCTGTCACATGCTCTGTTGCTGCCCTTTTTTACACCACTTGGTCAGCCAGGATCTCTGCCTTTTATTTCCTATTCTCCCCCACTCCAAATTGAATATACTGGGATTGGAGCCGAAATATTAAAACCCTTCCTCCCATTGTTTATTCATTTAGAAATTAGCCTGTAATTTTGGGTCAATTACAATTTACTCTGGTCTCATCTGTTGGAAATTGGCCCATCTCTAATTGAGTTTTGAGTTTTAAAAACTCAGTAATCTATATCCCTTTCCAAAGATACGCCGATTCTTGTGTTACCATGGTCGCTGCTACTTAGATGCCCTAACACTGATGCACATATCACATGACCCAGCTCATTTCCCAGAACTAATTCCAGTAAATTTGCATTCTTCTGAGGGCCAGAAATATCCAACATTGCAATATCTGCATTTGCCAATACTATCATTCCTTTCTGCAGAAGCTGCAGATGCTGGCTTACACCAAAGATAGACACAAAATGCTGGAGTAACTCAGTGGGACAGGCAGCATCTCTGGATAGAAGGAATGGGTGACGTTTTGGGTCGAGATCCTTCTTCAGTCAGAGAGTCAGGAGAGAGGGAAATGAGAGACATGGAAGTGTAAGGCATGAAACTGTCCTTTCGTCTTCTCCCATAGTGCACCTCAGGAGTACTTCATAGCCATGGGACATTTTATAGACTGCTAACTGACACCACAAATACAAGTCTCTTTCCCTTGTGCTCTGGTAGCTTAATGTGCAGTTTAATTCCCCTCCTGTTCGGCATAGTCACACAGGGGTAATGGAGAATCTTAAACCCACCAAGGCTTGTTAATTGAGAAAAGCAAGTTGCTTTCTTCTGCCTCAACCTGAAGCGATTTGCATCGCACCATCTCCGAATTTGCCAAGATCAGCTAATTCTGTACAGACCTCAGCAGAGCATGGGAACAGGAAGAAATATTGAGCATCAGCAGAGTTGCTTTGGAGCTGTGTAGGCCCTACAGACAGGCTTATGTGACAGGTAACTTCACGGTGGGATAAGCCAATGGAGATGCTACCGAGATGGATGACAGATGGTGATCCCCAAAGGAAGGGTGTTTGACAAAAACAAATTTAATACATTATAAATATGTATTAGTTTAAAAACAAAATTAAATTTGAAATACACACACAGAGAAGCATGAAACAACGTGTAATCATATCAAATAAACGATTTCAAAAATGCAATGAAGTGAAAAATTGCGATACACAATGATATTTATTGACAAAACAATTAATACACATCTGTGAGCATAATTCCTTTCCGTAAAGGGCAAATACGAGGCAGGACCGCACTCAACCAGCAGGGGACCCGAGCCAATAGTAAACCAGCCCCTCGTCACAGGGGGAGAATGTATTACATTTTGCACAGTCTAGGTTTAAACAGGAGAGAAGCCAGATAGGCTTGTGAAAACAAGAACCAGACCCCACTGACTTATATCCAACAGCTCAGCAGAAAAATGGCAGCTAGCTGCAAACGTGTGTGTCCCGGATTTGCCCATTAGCACACCGTGATGCAGAATCATGCCACCGGGTTCAGTACCAAGTCCAGGAGTGGACAGTTCCAAGGCGGGTGATGGATATACTTGGTAAATGGCTAGAGAGCGATTAGTTTATACTTGGCATCATGTTTGGCACAGACATTACAAGCTGAAGGGCCAGTTCCTGTGCTGTACAGTTGTGTATTTTTAATGCAGCCCCACTTATTTGAATGTAGTTATGCCATTATAAAGCTATGGGGGTATTTCCCCCCTGTAATTAATGTCTTAATTACATGGAGGTGAAAAAAAGTTAACGCATTTGAAATTTTATTTCAATGACTTAAATGCGTTTCAAATGGCTATAAATGCCTCAGATCTTGTCCAGTGTCTAACAAAAGGCGTCATGGTAGGAAAATACAAATTTTAAAATCCACAAATTAAATTTAAGAGATACGCATGGATAAAGCATGAAAGGCGAGTAATGGTGTCAGAAAATCACAATTTTTAAAGGCTTAATCAAGTGCAAAATAGCAACGTGCAACTACTGAGCAGTAGTCCTGGAATGAGGACCAAGTTGTCCGAGTCAAACAGACATGCCAGGAATACCCTGCAGGATCGATGACGATAACCTCAAATGCTTCACGAATTGTTTAGTTGGAGAAAATAAACCAAGCCAAAGGCAATTGGAAGTGGTTATTCCAGCACTGAGGAATGGTGGTCTGAGGAATGGTGTCCCCCCCCCAGAGAGACCACAAGCTTCCTCAGCAAGGCCAGCAGCATAATCAAGGACGAGTTGTGCCCTGGCCACTCTTCCTTCCTACCGTTCCCATCGGGAAAAAAGGTATAGAAGTGTGAAAACGCACACTACAGTTCTTCCCAACTGTTATCAGGCAACTGAACAGTCCTGAACTATGATCTACCTCGTTATGGGAATAGCGCGCTCTGTGGCGCAGTACCGAGGATATATTACCCATGAGGCAGCAGCCAAGGGGATCCTGAATTAAAATGGCTGAACCCAAGACTCGAGTGTAAAGCCTCTGTTAATTAGTTGTGTAGCTGTAATGGAGCAGGTTACAGAAAGGAAACACAATAACAAAACATGGTGTCAAATGGGGCCTGTTTCAGGATTAGTCAAGAGTTGATTGGGTGCAGGGCGACAGCGGACGACGTTTGTGAGTAAGTACTACCGAGAGACGACTGTGCGGCCTACATTGTTTCCATCGATAGAGGGGCGGATTTATAAGGAACATGGAGCAGCTAAAGCCCCCTAGGCAAATGAATTTTGAGGCAAGGGACCTGCCAATGGAGTGGACACAATGGAGGGAGGAGTTCGAGCTCTATGTTGATCTGAGCATGGAAGGGAAGGATGACAAGACAATGAGGAAACTGCTCATGTACCTAGTTGGAGAAACCTCACTTGACTTAGAAAAGTGTGTGAAGGCATGCCAGGCTTCGGTGCTGGTCAAGGCCAGAGTTGATGTCCTGTCAGGGGACCAGCGACAAGATGTCTGTGCAGTGAGACATGAGGGGAAACGATACCAGCCAACCATAGAGTGCAAATACTGTGGATACAAACATGAGAGAAAGAAGGAGAAATGTCCGGCATATGGCAGGGAGTGTTTCAAATGCCATCAGAAAGATAATTTCGCCTCACATTGCACGGAAAAGCAGGGGTAGCAGAAGAAAGAAAAGAAAGGGAAAAAACCTGTGCATGCAGTAGTGGAAGTGGAGAGTTCCAGTGATGAGTGTGATGACAGTCAAGAGGATGATGATATTCACACAATGGAAGTGCAACCAGAAGCAGAAAGTGTGCACAGGGTTGAGGAGACTCAATTCCCAAAGAATATCTTTGCGACCATGATGCTGAAAGGGAAGGAAGTAAAATTCCAGGTGGCCAGTGGAGCCACATGTAACATCATTCCCAAGATGTATGCGAAGGATGTGGATGAAACCAAGCAAGTATTGTCCATGTACAACAATACGACAGTGGTGCCTCTTGGAAAAAGCAAGATGAGACTGGTGAACCCGAAGAATGGAAGGAAATACAAAGTAGAGTTTGTAGTCCTGGAGGAAGACTGCATTCCAATCCTGGGAAGCAGGGCAGCCCAGCAGATGGGGCTCATCTCAGTGTGTACAGAGAACATAATGACACTGAATGGCAGTGAAATCCCTCTGACCAAGGAAAGATTGATAGCAGAGTATGCTGATGTGTTTGAAGGGACAGGTAAATTTGAGGGCAAGTACCATCTGCTGGTAGCTGACAGCATAACGCCGGTGATCCACCCATCACGAAGAATCCCTGTAGCCTTACGGAGTAAGCTGAAAGAGGAGTTAGGCAGCCTGACAGAAGCGGAAATAATTGCCCCAGTAGAGACCCACACACCATGGGTATCCAGCATAGGGAAGTTGAGTGTGTTTAGACCCAAGGGATCTGAACAGGGGGCTTAAAAGAAGTCATTACCCAATGACGACGATCGAAGATGTCCTCACTGACCTGAATGATGCCAAGGTCTTTAGCACGTTTGATGCCAAGAATGGGTTTTGGCATGTGGAACTGGATGATGAGAGTTCTCAGCTTACGACATTTAACACACCATATGGTAGATATAGGTGGAGACGCACGCCGTTTGGTCTGTCCACGGCCCCTGAGGAGTTCCAGCAAAGACAGAACCAAGTGCTGGAGGGCCTGGCAGGAGTGAGGTCTGTTGCTGACGACATCCTAGTGTTTGGGAAAGGAAAAACAGCAGAGGAAGCAGAAAGAGACCATGACAGGAAGGTTAAAGCTCTGATGGAGAGATGTCGTGACCATCACCTGAAGCTGAACATAGAGAAGGCAAAGCTGAAGGTGAAGGAAGTCACTTTCATAGGACATAGAGTCTCTGCTGCAGGACTGAAACCAGATCCAGGGAAGGTAGAAGCCGTGCTACATAAGCCTAACCCAACGGATGTCCAAGGAGTTCAGCGATTTATTGGGTTTGTTAACTACTTGAGCAAATTCCTTCCTGGATTAAGCGACCTATGTGAACCGCTGCGCAAGCTGACACAGAAGGATGTAGTTTGGTGGTGTGCACAGGTGCATGACAGGGTGGTGATGGACATAAAGAAGCTAGCAACTGCCGAGCCAGTACTCAGATACTATGATCCATCCAAGGAGCTGACAGTACAGGCCGACGCGTCAGAAACTGGACTTGGTGCGGCGTTGATGCAGGAGGGCCATCCAGTTGCCTATGTCAGCAGGGCCCTGACGGATGCAGAGACCAGATATACACAAATAGAAAAAGAATTGCTGGCAGTGATGTTTGGTCTAGAGAGGTTCCATGTGTACACATATGGAAGGCCAGTGAATGTGCAATTAGCCACTGGAGATAACCGCCACAAAACCACTTCATCGGGCACCAAAGAGATTGCAGAGGATGCTGGTGAGGATGCAGACCTATGATGTGACAATAAGATACAGACCAGGGAAGGAGATGCAGCTTGCAGACACGCTGAGCAGAGCATATATTCAGACTGGCAAGACCATGAGAGAACTGGAGACTGTAAACCTGGCAAGGCACATCCCAATAGCACAGCCTCTGCTAAATGGCATAAGGAATGCAACAAAAACAGATGGGACTATGCAGAAACTGCAAGAGGTGATCAAACAAGGCTGGCCAGAGAACAAGGAGGTTAACCCAGTACTTAAGTACTATTTCCATGTGAGGGACGAGCTGAGTGTTGGAGATGGTCTCATATTTAGGGGAGAGAGAGTAATCATCCCTAAAGCCAGGAGACGCGACATGCTCACAAGAGTACATCATTCCCACATTGGTGTGAATGGCTGTTTAAGAAGGGCAAGAGAATGCCTGCACTGGCCCGGAATGAGTGCAGAAATCAAGGACTTCATACAGAAATGCGAGACATGTCAAGCCCAAGGGAAAGAGCAACCAAAAGAAACACTGCATTCCCATGAAATTCCAGAGAGACCATGGGCGAAGGTGGGTGCAGATTTGTTCCACTTGGATGGAAGGAACTATTTGGTCACTGTGGACTATTTCTCAGGATATTGGGAAATAGACTATCTAGAGAAAACACTGGCAGTGAATGTCATCCATAAAATGAAAGGCCAGTTCACAAGATATGGAATACCAGATCAGCTCATCACAGATAATGGGCCACAGTTCACAGCTGAGGAGTTCAAGAGTTTTACCAAGATGTGGCAGTTTGAACATACGAGCACATCACCCTATTATCCACAGAGCAATGGAAAGGCAGAGAGCAGTGTGAAAGTTGCGAAGTCATTGCTGAGGAAGGCTAAAGCTGCCGGAGCTGACCCTTACCCGAGCATACTAGCTTTTCGTAACACACCAACACCTGGCATGAGTAGCAGTCCAGTTCAAAGATTGATGAACAGACGTACCAGGACCATTCTACCGACTACTCAGAAGCTGCTCAAACTTGAAATTCAGGAAAAGGTAGATGAGTTGAGAGCAGCTAGAGACAGACAAGCAGACTACTACAACAGAGGATCTCAAGATCTGATTCCCCTGAAAGCTGGCGATCCAGTTCGAGTGAAGCCAACAGATGATCGACATCTGCCCTGGAGGAAGGCTGTGGTTGTAGGCCGTGTTGCGCAACCCAGATCTTATGAAGTCAGAACCGAGGACGGCGTCATCTATCGTTGGAATTCGCGCCATCTGAGGAAGACCAACGAGCCATGTCATCGCGTTGATGTTGACCTGGATGACCTGGTGACGTCACCTGAACCGGAGCGAGACAATTAACCTATGAGCCGACCACCAGTCCTGAGGGAGCATCAAACCCTGGTTGACCGGGATGACGACACCCAAACCCGGGCAAGACAATCGACCTATGAGCCAACCACCGGTCCCCAGGGAGCACCAAACCCTGACAACAAGATCTGGTAGATGCGTTCAAAAACCACGCTATCTGCAGGATTATGTGCCCACATAAGGATAGGGCCTGTGGCGCAGTACCGAGGATATATTACCCATGAGGCAGTAGCCAAGGGGATCCTGAATTAAAATGGCTGAACCCAAGACTCGCGTGTAAAGCCTCTGTTAATTAGTTGTGTAGCTGTAATGGAGCAGGTTACAGAAAGGAAAACAATAACAAAACATACCTTATCAGGGAACATCGGACTATCTTTGATCGGACTTTGCTAGTTTTACTTTGCACTAAACGTTATTCCCTTATCATGTGTCAGTACACTGCGAATGGCTCAATTGTAATCATGTGTTGTCTTTCCACAGGCTGGTTAGCACGCAAAAGTTTTTCACTGTACCTCGGCATAAGTGACAATAAACTAAAGAGAGACAAAGAGAGAGATGTTGTTCCTTCTCGCTCCCCATCCCCTGACATCCCTTCGTTTCAAGCTGCTGTTGGTTGTTTCTCTGGCAGCGCAAGACTCCACAACAGCCACAGGCTAAACTTTGGATCACGAGTGGGACATCACCGCACCTACCCACTCCTCCATTGCTGCTACTCCTTTAGAGTCAGACAGCACAGGAACAGGCCCTTCAGCCCTAATCCCATCTGTCCGCATTTGGCCCATATCCCTCTAAACCATGCGCCTGCCCAAATGTCCTTTAAATGTACTTGCACGCTTTCCCTCCAATTGGATTCCCTTCTGCATCCGTCCACAGCTCCCTTCATAAAGTTACCAGACTCTGGCAATCCTTGAATGTCTCCCCATTCCCACACGTCCGCACCAATGTTTCCCCATTTCCACCCCCAACGTCTCCTCATTCATCTCTCCCACTCAAAACTCATTTCCTACTGAGCCCAAGGACACCTTCAACTAAAATACACACACACACAACACTGTTGATACGCAGCAGGTTCACAGCTGTGCGGGGGGGGGGAGAAAACAAATGTAATGGTTTTGAGTCCATGAAAGGCTGTTGGATACAATGATTTCCAATTTTATTTCAAATGTCTGGCATCTGTACACTTCATTTTTGTGCATTTCAAAGACGTCTTCATTCTGTTTAATATGTTCTTCTCCCTGTTCCATTTAGAAATTGTTTGCTCTTAAGAAATTGTTTTTTAAAAAAAAAATTAATTGCCTGCTGATGATAATCATCAATTGGAATCTCTGACTCTTGGGGGAAAGGAATTAAGAATAATCTTCAGAAATGTCAGAAGACGCAGGTGGATGGGAATTTAGCTTCAAACTTCAAGTGCTGGTTCTCTCACAGGCAGACAGCCTGTTCAAAACACAACACACAGTCTAACACTGCAACCCAAAAGACACGATCAGTAGATTCTGAGATTTATAGCACGAGGTGGCATATTTATGCTAACTTAACCTCCTAGTTCTTGGTCCATATACCTCTGAGAGGTCTCCTGGTTCATGAGGTGGGAAAAGAGGAGCTGCAGAGGTGGCAGGATCAGCAGGATACAGCCCCATCTGGTTTATGGACTCAAAACATCCGCTTGATGAAGTGAGTGTGGCCTTGAAAAAAAACCATGCAGCACCAATGGGGGAAAAAAATGCTATCCTCAAATAGAATTAGCTTGTATTTTAAAACCATTATTTTAGCTAGGGCATTTCTTCAGCTGACATTGAGCAATTGGAATCGAGAAGCAAGGGGACATTGGTTTAAGGTGAGCGGGGAGGGGGGGGGGGGGGGGGGGGGGGGGAAGGTTTAAAAGGCAATTTAAAATTTCTATTTTATTTCTACACAAACAGTGATGGGTGCATGGAACAAGCTGCCGGAGGAGGTAGTTGAGGCAGGTATTATCAAAGGTTTAAGAACCATTTTAGACATGTACATGAAGATAGACACCAAAAGCTGGAGTTAACTCAGCGGGTCAGACACTATTGCTGGAGAAAAGGAGTAGGTGAGGTTTCGGCTAGAGGCACATTCATCAGGCCTTGCATATTAATTGTTCTATACCATTCAAGGCCACCATTTACTGTTCATCTTCATTTGACCTTGAGGAGGCGATGGCGGCGAGAGGTTACAAATGGAGTTGAACATCTTGCAATTACCTAACATTTCCCCACACCTCCCTCCCTTAATTTCTGACTTCACAAAATGAAAGATCTTTGATGAAACTGCTGAAGATGGTGGTGTCCAGGACAGTGCAGAAGCTGTGGAACTCTGGTGCCAGATGTTCTGCCACACCAATGTAGTCAACTGGCTGAGGAGCTGAATACACATTTGCAAAATTTTAATAACATTGGAAAAAGGGCAGCACTGTGGTGCAGCTGTAGAGTTGCTGCCTTACAGCACTTACAGTGCCAGAGACCTGGGTTCGATCCTGACCACGGGTGCTGTCTGTATGGATTTTGAACATTCTCCCCATGTCATGTGTGGGTTTTCCCCAAGATCTTCAGTTTCCTCCCACACTCCAAAGACACAGGTTTGTAGGTTAATTGGCTTGGTACAAGTGTAAATTGTCCCTAGTGTGTGTGAAATAGCGTTAATGTGCAGGAGCGCTGGTCAGGGCAGACTCAGTGGGCCGAAGGGACTATTTCCGCACTGTGCCTCGAGACTACACTAAAATATACAAGCTTGTTCATTGCCAAATGTTAAGCCATAATCTAGCATGTGCAGCACAAAACCCTTCTTCGAGAAGAGTCAAACATTTCCACCCAGCTATTCTCCAGCTCTGTTGTCAGCCACAAGAATGCTCACAACAAAGGAAGTCCCTGGTCCTTTCAAAATATAAGTGAGGGACCTAACCTTTAGAGAAGAATTACATTGGACTTTGCTTTCAAACTGAAATCAAATAAAGATTTGCTGGCATTGAAAAGTTAGCAGACACATTCTCCTTGTGTTAAAAACTGGTGTTTGTCCTTCCTTAAAGATATTTGTGCAGTATAGCCCTCTGCAGTAATTTTCATGTGTGAGCCACCATCTGAATGTACATGGGAGTAGGCACAGACAACGCAGCCCCACCCAGAGATTGCTGCATCTTTCTATCCGGCCACTGTTGATCCTTCACCTCAATAATGCGGTGTTGTTTCCTGAGACATTCCACCCTGGTATCATGAGGAACAGCCTAGAGTCATTTAGTCAGAGGGACACTGTGGAAACAGGCCCTTTGGCCCACCTTACCCACACCGGTCAACATGTGCCAGCTACGCTAATCCCACCTGCCAGCATTTGGTCCATATCCCTCCAAACCTGTCCTATCCATGTACCTGTCTATCTACATCTTAAATGTTGGGATAGTCTCTGCCTCAACTACCTTCTCTAGCAGTTTTTTTTCATTCAACCACCTATTAAACCTGTTCCCCTTCATCTTAAACCTATGTCCTCTGGTCCTTGATTCACCTACTCTGGGGAAGAGACTCTGTGCATCTACTCAATCTATTCCCCAAATAGATGCCTCTCGGCGTCTACCTTTTCAATGAAATCAGCTCCAATTCATCGCTGACCAGAGTGCAATATTCCAGAATCATTGCCATGGCACTGGTCTGTATCCACCAAGCACCCATTATAATCGAGATTAGATTAACTTTCTAAAATGCATAAACGCGGTAATATTTTTCACTCGTATATTTTATTTAAAACTGATTATCCAGCTGCTGTTTTTCTTTATCCTAAAATGTGTACAAATTCTAATCGTGCTCTGGCTGAAATCAGCAGATTGAAACCAGAGATAATCCTTTACCCTGCACTTCTGTGCAGCATTGCCACCTCGGTGATGGAGAAGATGTCCTGCAAAGCCCAAAGGCTGAAACCAGGGTGTCCAGAGAACTCCACGTTCCTCAATTACTCTTTGCAGAATATCCAGCCAGGTATGGAGCAAGGAGTTACCACTGCCAAACAGCTTCATTTCTTGATCCTAAAGTTATCATACAAAACATTACTGCTTGCAAAATTCACAACCATTTAAAAAGCAGTAACGTAGCAAGGTCACAAGAAACAACGTGCAATTTTAAAGCATTGCACAATGTGAAGCAATTCTCAGGTTATTTTGTAAGCATCGTTGTCTCCTGCTGCACATCTGTTCGCAGCTGGCAATTTAAACAGGCTTGGGAGATTTATCAACAGCCACATCGTAATATTCATGGAATGCTCAGACACACAATCAAAATACAATAAATACAGAGCATACAACAATTGCTGGCTTTGCTTTTCACTCGACACTCAAAATAATTATTTCTCTTGTTTGTGCATTAAATGCATAAGGCACAAAAGATCACTTGTGGCTCGGATATCTCCGAGAGTGAAGGCACAGCAAGATAATGCAACAGGCAAAGAAGACCCACTTGCTTGGTGTACATGTGTAGGAAAGAATTGCAGATGCTGGTTTAAATCGGAGGACACAAAATGCTGGAGTAACTCAGGACAGGCAGCATCTCTGGAGAGAAGGAATGGGTGACGTTTGTTGTCGAGGCCCTTCTTCACTGTCAGGGGAGTGGGCGGGACAGAGATAGAATGTGGTGTACATCTGACTTGGCCATCAGCGGCCAGTGTGATTTTTGCTTAGTCTGGAAATAAATATTCATTTTACTTATCGTACTTATTTTGGGTCAACAACTGTACGCAAATGACCTGAAATGGAGGGATTGGGGAGAAAGAGGATACCTATTACAATATAAATGACATTTAAGCAATCCAGCTTGGCTTCCACGTTGAAAAGGATCAGAATTTAGAGAAGGACAACCAATCACATTAAAGAAACCACAAGAGTGTAGCGAGAGAACTCAGATTACCATCACATTAACACTGGAACACAGAGAGGTCGTTGATTCAAGGAACAATTCACTGGCTTTGTTACTGTGAAGATGGAAGGCAAACAAGTTGGTGTTAAACTCGTTGGTCTACTGAAAAACTGGAGGTGCAGGGAGAATGGAAGTAATCCTTGGGGGTGGTCTGGTAGACTTTGATGAACAACCTTTCAGATACCATTTGTGTCACAACATAGTGAGAGTAGAACAGACATGCATTACATAGCACCTGCCACAAACTCAGTCTTTTATCATGGAGTCATGGTCATAGAGAGCCCGAGAGTGATACAGTGTGGAAACAGGCCCTTCGGCCCAACTTGCCCACAGCGGCCAACAATGTCCCAGCTACACTAGTCCCACTTGCCTGCGCTTGGTCCATATTCCTCCAAACCATGTACCTGTCTAACTGTTTCTTAAATGATGGGATAGTCCAAGCCTCAACTACTTCCTCTGGCAGCTTGTTCCATACACCCACCACCCTTCGTGTGAAAAAGTTACCCCTCGGATTCCTATTAAATAGTTTCTCCTTCACCTTGAACCTATGTCCTCTGGTCCATGATTCCCCTAATCCCCTAATCTGAGCAAGAGACTCTGTGCATCTACCAGATCTATTCCTCTCATGATTTTGTACACCTCTATAAGATCACCCCTCATCCTCCTGCACTCCATGGAATAGAGACCCAGCCTACTCAACCTCTCCCTATAGCTCACACCCTCTAGTCCTGGCAACATCCTCGTAAATCTTATCTGAACCTTTACAAGCTTGACAATAACATGGTGCCCAGAAATGAACACAATATTCTAAATGCTGTCTCACCAACGTCTTATACAACTGCAACATTACCTCCCAACTTCTATACTCAATACTCTGACTGATGAAGACCAAAGTGCCAAAATACTTTTTGACCACCTTATCTACATGCGACTCGATCTTCAAGGAACCATGAACCTGTACTCCCAGATCCCTCTGCTCTACAACACTACCCAGAAGCCTACTATTTACTGTGTAGGTCCTGCCCTTGTTCGACGTCCCAAAATGCAACACCTCACACTTCTCTGTATTAAATTCCATTTACCATTCCTCCACCCACCTGGCCAATCGATCCAGATCCTGCTGCCTTCATTCACAACCATCTTCACTATCTGCAAAACCACTCACTTTTGTATCATCAGCAAACTTGCAAATCTTTCCCTGTATGTTCTCATCCAAATCATTGATGTAAATGACAAACAGTAATGGGCCCAGCACCGAACCCCGAGGCACCCCACTAGTCACAGGCCTCCAGTCCGAGATGTTACCTTCCACCATCATCCTCTGCTTCCTTCCACGGAGCCAATTTGCTATCCATTCAGCTATCCCTCATTGTTTCGACTGAAAAAACCCCAACCCATAATGGGCAGCAAAATCCAAGTACAGGGCTTGTTGTAAAGGAGCAAACAAGCTGCCTTAGTGACACAAGTCAAGGGTTAAGGACACATACTGGCCTGGCATATTTGGTTCATCCGTTTCCCTGACAGAGCAATGGGACCTTTCAATAGTTCATAGTACTTTGTCACATGTATCCAGGTGGTGTGTGCATACAAATCAGTAAAACAAAATCTTACTATACATAAACACATACTTAAGTACAAGAATAGTTATGACTTTACACTGTAGTACCCAGGAATCGCCATGTTTCTTGCACCAATTTTCAAATTTCTTGAAAATAGAGAGTCTAAACTTGGTCTTGAAGGCCCTTTGTCTTGGTGGCAGCACTGGTTCGGAGTTGCTGGTGTCAGACGGCCAGGCAAAGGCCTCCACCGCTACTCCGCACTGTTTCAGACGGTGTCCAACCAGTGAAAGAATACAGAGCTTGTTTAATATCTGAGGGGGCAGCACCCCCGGGACAGGTAGAAAATGTGGAATAATGGAGTTCAACTACAATTCTCCACTCAGAAAAGCCACCAGCATCCACAAAGACTCTTCACACCCCTGCAACAGTCTGTTCGAACTCCTTCCATCGGGCAGACAATACAAGGCCTTCTATGCCCGCACCTCCAGACTCAGGAACAGCTTCATCCCCAGGGCCATAGCTGCTATGAACCGGTCCTGCTGAGCCGGATGGTCACATCGCACAGTGATCCGGCACAGATCTACTTGCACTTTATTCTGTTTTAAAACTGTTACAATTTGTTTCGTTGGGTTGTTTAAATTAATACTGTCTAGCTAATTAAATGAATGCATCGTATGAGAGGCGCATTCCCAATCTTGTTGTACCCCTGTACAATGACAGAGCTGCAGTTGACCTCAATAATGAACTGTGATGCCTGGTGGCACACTATCTACCCACAGATTATGCCAAGGACCCAAAGAGCAGGCTTAAAATGGGAAGAAAACTTAAAAAAAATGTGTTTTAATATAAAGAGGTGTGAAGACCCATTAATGCAACAGTGTCATTGAAACATTAACAACAACTGCAAAAAAAAAAGCAGACAGAATGATCTCTGGCATCAGTTTTCTTATTTGGAACAACAACCTCTTGGGCAGTTGGGCAAATGCATGCCCTCCAGTTCTTGATTTGCCTACCATGAGAAAAAGATGGTGCATCTACGCTTTCTACTCCTGTCATGATTTTATATACTTACACAAGATCATTCCTCCAGCCTCCTGTGCTCCAAAGTCCTCGCCTGCCCAATACTCTCTTCAGCTCAGGCCCTCAAGTCCTGGCATCATCCTTGTAAATCTTCTTGGTACTCTTTCCAGCTCAATGGCATCTTTCCTATAGCAGGGTGACCAAACTGAACACAGTACTCCATGTGCGGCCTCAATGTTGTGGGTGTAAATGTAACAATGTCCAAATGTCTGTACTCGATTCCACGACTAATGAAGGCCAGCCTGCCAAAAGCTGTGCTCACCGCCCGATCAATCTCTGGCACAGCTTTCCGAGAACTGTGTACTTGTACCACTCTGCTCTACCACTCTCCCCATGGAAGCATCCATGAAATGAGAAACAGAGTGCACATTTCCAAGTACGAAAACAAAGTGTCTCAAACCCAAGACACTGGCACCGCTTCTCTCTCCATTGAAGCAGCCTGACCTGCTGAGTGTTTCCAGCTTCTGCCTTTTTTCATTTTTGAGAAAAAAAATGAGCAAGAGCAACACTACTATTCATCATGCAGAGAGAGGCTTTCTAATCCTTCAATATGACCTCGACTCTGTCAATTACTTCTTGGTCTATGATTTTGAGGAAACTGACATTCCTCTGAACTTCAATCTAATTATATATTTAATACATTGGCCAAACCAGCATATGTGAGAGTTGAAGTTGAGCCAATTTGATGTTCTTAACTTCACCCTCTGGTGGGTATTAACTCCTCACCATCCTTTATCAGAAACCATGTGTTGTCCTGGATTTGGACATGCTGGAATCATAAATTAATCAGAGAAAACTGCTCACTTCAAGAATATGACAAAGGGGGATAAGATATTGTGGGAGCATTTTCAATAAAAAGCATTGCATTCTTCACCAGAGTAAGCTATGACTAAAAAAAGTTGCTGGAACCCAAGTGAATTCTCTTCCTATTCTTTCTGCTCATTAAACAAGTCACCTAATCGCTCCTGTGAAAGTTTCTGCAGATATGATCCTCATAGAAGCTAACAAGATCAAGACTGGGGCAGACCCTGACATTTGTATCTTTTCTTGCCAAACACACCAGCAGCACTCATTTCTCTACTAATGGATTGAGAGCAGTTGTTCCCTCGTAGCAATAGTTCCTCAAGATCTAAAGTGACTGAATTATTGATATTTGGTATGCAGAGTCACAGCCCAATTTTCCAACAGTATTTCATCTACTGGAGGCCTCAGGAACCTGGCTTCTTTTTTTTGGTTAAAATGGTAATCTTCTGACTTTGCTAACCTATGGAAGGCCATCTTCTATGAACAGACCCATCTTCAGACCAGATTTAACGGCTTCATATTCCTCATTAAACTCTACCTGCAATAATAGAAATAAGGAACTGAGGATACAGGTTTAAAAAAAGTTCTGGGGTAACTCAGTGGGTCAGGCAGCATCTCAGGAGATCATGGATAGACAACAGTAATCTGGAAAAAAAAGGGGAGAGGTTGGCAAGTTATCTAAGATTGGAAAATTCAATGTTGATACCGTTGGGTTGTAAACTACCCAAGCGGAATATGATGCTGCTTGCATGGGCCTTTATGGTTACATGAAACAGTCCTTCTTCCAAATGAACACTGGCACCAACGCCCAACTCTTTCTTTGCTACATCGAATACTCCATTGCAGCCGTCTCCTGCAACTGTGCAGAATTTGTTGATTTCATTCATTTTACCACTAACTTCCACCCTCTCCACAAATTCACTTGGACCATTTCTGACAACCCTCTCCTTTTTCGTGATATCTGTCCCCATCACGGGGTAAAGATTATCCACTACAAACCCACATTTATCTGGACTACACCTCCTCCCGCCCTGCTTCTTGCCAAGAAGCTATCCCCTACTCTCAATGTCTCTCTCCCATCTGCTCCCAAGATGAGGCTTTCCATTCAAGCACATCCAACATGTCCTGTTTATTAAACGTGGGTTCCCCCCCCTATTGTCATAGATGTATATCTCACTCACGTCTTCTTGGTGTCCTGTAGTTCTGCTCTTGCTTCCCCATTCCCCCAAATGGTACAAGAATAAAGTTCCTTGGGTCCTCACCTTTCATCCCTCCGCATCCAACACATTATTCACTGCCATCACCAACGAGACAGCAGTCGCATCTTCCCGTTCCCACCCCTTTCTACCTTCTGCAGAGACCACTCCTTCTGCAATTGCTTGGTTTAGTTATCCCTTCCCACTCAAACCACTCCCTCCCCAGGTACTTACCCCTGCGACCGCTATACGTCTTTCCTCACATATATCCAGGGACCCCAACAGTCCTTCCAAGTGAGACGGGGGTTCCTGTGCACCTCCTCTAACCTCATCTGCTGCATCCAATGTTCCCCACGTGGCCTCGTTTACATCAGCGAGACCAAGTGGATACTCTGCAATTGCTTTGCCAAACACTTGCGCTTGGTCCACCGAGGCCTACTGGATCTCCCGATTGCTAACCATTTCAACTCTTCTTCCCATTCACACATTGACCTTTCTATCAAGAACAAGGCCACATACAAATTCGAGGAACAGCACCTCATATTCTACTCAAGTAGCTTAACAATCAGTGGTATGGAAATTGAATTGTCCAATTTTAGGTAAGTTATCACCCTTTCCTTCCTCTCCCTCCCCTCCCTCCAGGACTTTCACCCATATTTCCCTCCGCTTCCACCTACATTCTGTCCTCCGGCTTCACAATCTACACCTCTTCTATATTTAACACACCTTTAGTCATTTCAACTCTAGCCTTTGTCCAACCATCTTCCTATCAAAACCTCTCTCACCTGTATCCATGTATTACTTGCCAGGCTTTGCCCTGCCCATCTTCTCTTCCCCCTCTCCTTCCCCCCTCCCAACCACAATCATTCTGAAGCGTCCCAACCTGAACCATCATCTATCCATGATCTCCAGGGATGCTGCCTGACCTGCTACATTACTCAAGCACATTGTGTCTTTAAAAAAAAAATATATGGAATTGCTTGGCAAGTGTAAATATCTATTTCATTACACAAAACAACTCTAAAAATGTACACCTGAAATAATCAAACAAGTTCAAACTAATTTGGGAAAGATGTTAGAAAGTCTGTTTCAGTGAGCTGTTGGCATTGGAAGTGTGCCAATGCAGGCAATTCTAAATACATCCTCATTAAGAGCTCATGGGTGATCATGTTCCTCGGTGGAGCTGCAGTGAAATGTCATCGCGTTCAAGTTTTCAGATTTTGGTGACCTTTTCTCTGGAAATAAATAATTGAAAGCAGAAGCAGGGATCAACAGAAACATGCAGGTTCTTTGGGGCATGTTGACAGATACCTCATCCTCCATACCAAGTGAGGAATAGATAACAGCAAAATAAGATCAACCATTTTACAGACAGTCGAATAATTAATTGGTTTGGTTGTCAGCACACATACTATTACTGGCAAAAGGATAGCAATCAACCCATTAAAAAAATACATTAAGAAATACACAACAATTACTGTCTGGGGCAAACTGAACCATGTTTACTACTGCATATATATTGCTTTTCCTGTCTCATCAAGATGAAGGATGACAGTTGAAGTGAATGGATTTTTTTTGTTCCAGCCGTCACTGGACACTTTCAGGTTAAATACAATACTGCCAGACAATAGCTGTTTTTAAAATCTATTCTATTAGCACCCTATGTATGGCCAGCTCATAGGCGTAACATTCATTTCAATTACCAACCACCTTGCAGTATGTAAAAATTTTAAATAATTTATTCCTAGTTGCTTTCCTTTTGTGATGCCTCAAGTAAGAGAGTATTTGGTCTCATTTAGAGTGCTCATGCTCAAAGCTCCAAGCTGAAACTAATGTTTGGTGACAACCCAGCCAGCTCTTGAACAGAGCATGTGCAAGAAGGAACTGCTGATGCTGGTTTAAACTGAAGGTAGACACAAAAAGTTGGAGTAGCTCAGCGGGACAGGCAGCATCTCTGGAGAAAAGGAATGGGTGAAGTTTTGGGTTGAGACCTTTCTTCAGACCTTCTTACTGTTGAATAGACATCCTAACCAATGTGGTAGACCCAAATCAAATCTGTTTACATTATATCTTGGCAGCTTAGAAAATGAAGTTTACAATTTTTGAGTTCTCCTTCCTCTAACTAGGTGGTCTATCGGGATAAAGGGCGTCTTGCCTCCACTCTAGTTGTGCAAGTTCAAAGTGCCTGATGGGTCATGTGTTGGATCCCGAGTTTGTGTGCAGGTGGAGCTACATCAGGCAAGCAGGTGGGATGTTCACGCCCACCTCCAATTGCACTTGTCATCCACATACTCCCATCAAAGTGGTACTCAATGTCTTCATATTTTGATTAGTCTGGGGATCTGAGATTCCCATGAATCAGAGGATATGGGCACAAATTTGAGCAGACGTTTTCTTGGTCTTCCTAGGTGATCATCTTACATTCTGGTCTGTGGGTTCCAAGGCAGTTGTCGAGACTCTTCCACAGGTGGGGTGAAAGGAGGCTGACAGGGCGAGAGCATGGGCAGTTTGTGAGATGGTCGACTCCATCCACTGTTCAGGTGCAGATCATGTGTGGTCGGGATGCCATTCTCAATACCACCCCACTGCACCTTATCCACTTTGAGCAACCATGGGGCAGTGGTCCCCAGAAGTCAGTGAAGATGCTGTACTTCTTCTAGGAGGATTTTTTGTTTATTTTAGTTTAGAGATACAGCACAGAAACAGGCTCTTCGCTCCACCGAGTCCGCACCGACCAACAATCCCCGCACATTAACACTATCCTACACATACTAGAAACAATTTACATTTGTACCAAGCCAATTAACTTACAAACCTGTACGTCTTTGGAGCGTGGGGGGAAACTGAAGATCTTGAAGAAAACCCACACGATCACGGGGAGAACGTACAGACTCCTTACAGCCAAGCATCCGTAGCCAGGATAGAACCTGGGTCTCAGGCACTGTAAGGCAGCAACTCAACTGCTTTGCACCACCCTGCTGCCCCTTTGTGCACATCCTTCAATCTTTTGCCTCCGTCCACAGCGTAACCTTTACCCATGACAGAGATTGGAATAGAGCGTCTGCTTCTGCAGTCCTGCGTTGTTCATCAGACTGATGTGGCAGCTCAATGTAACGATCGTGTAGTTAGGGTCTCAACATGGAGGATAACTGTCAGATAGCAATGCTGCTTTTCAGATAATTCTATTTTTCACATATGCCAAATAACATTAAACTATAATTTCTTCGCAAACTATCATACAAACCAGTAATGAGCTCCAGAGACATTTCACAGGAATGGACAAATTTCACTTTTAATAAGACAGCCCATAATTTTGACCAAAGTAAAATGTAATAATTATACAGCAGGAACCCGAAAACTCCTTGTTAGTTTTTGAAATCAAGCAGCTTCCCAAATATCTTGACCAACAGATTCATCATAGCAAGCGTCCTATCTGGATGCTTATCATGGCTTGGTTTGACAGCTGCTCCACCCAAGAGCACAAGAAATTGCAGAGAATTGTGAATGCCTCATGCAAACCAGCCTCCACCCCACCAAGTCCAAAATAGATTCCATCTCTACTTCATGCTGCCTTGTGAAAGCAGCCAACATAACCAAGGACCACTCACACCCTGGTTATTAGCTTTTCTCCTCTCTCCCAGGAGATACAGAACCTTGAAGGCACATGTTGCAGATTCAAGCTTAGTTTCTTCCCTGCTACCTTCCAATCTACCTTGTGACCCTTGGACTTTATTTTTACATCTGCACCTTCGATGCAGTTGTAACAAGGTATTCTGCACGGTTTACTTTGTCTTTTGCACTAACTGATGTTTGATGTGATTTGCTTGGTTAGCATGCAAAACAAAGGTTGAAGAAGGGCCTCAACCCAAAATGTCACCTATCCATGTTCTCCAGAGATACTGCTTGCTACACCAACATTGTGTCCTTTTGTGCATTAACCAACATCTACAGTTCGTTGTTTCCACAAAATAAAGATTGGTTTATTATTGTCACGTATACCAAAATCAATACCAATAAACTTTTCTTTCCATAGAATGATTATCTCGGTTACTTATTTACTTGTCATGGATAAATCGGGTTACATATTCCCTAATCCAACAGCGACTGTCCTTTTAAAAATGATCAGTGATAAAGCACTACAAGACAAAGATTTTGTAAGATATTATTTAAATATTGGATCCTTTAAACCATAGCGGATATTGATCCGAAAGACCAAAGTTCTGAGCAAATAAAAACTAGGCCAACAACAGAGTGCCTTCAGAAGCAGATCGAAACAATGGAACACAGCTAATTAACGAGAAGTATGATGCTAGACTGGAGAGAGGGATGTGGAGTCCCACAGAAATTAAAATTTGGAGTTGTTTTGCTTTAAATTAACAACTAAATGAGCTGGAAGAGCTGAAAACCAAAATAAGCTGGAAACAGTGCTGGTGGCATTGATATTGGGAGAATCACAAGAGGTTCCTTTGTTTAACTGTGTAGACAAGTGGCATTACAATTCCACACTGGTAATTGTAAAATAGTTATATGCTGCTGATGCTGAAAATCTGTAATAAAACTAAGCAGTGCTAGAGATACTCAGCATTTGCTGAGCACGAATGTGTAGGCTCAATCTCCATTTCTGAAGAGTCAATAGACAAGAGACAATAGGTGCAGGAGTAGGGCATTCGGCCCTTCGAGCCAGCACCACCATTCAATGTTATCATGGCTGATCATTCTCAATCAGTACCCCGTTCCTGCCTTCTCCCCATACCCCCCGACTCCGCTATCCTTAAAAGCTCTATCCAGCTCTCTCTTGAACGCATTCAGAGAATTGGCCTCCAC
Source organism: Rhinoraja longicauda (assembly GCF_053455715.1). Taxonomy (NCBI): domain Eukaryota; kingdom Metazoa; phylum Chordata; class Chondrichthyes; order Rajiformes; family Arhynchobatidae; genus Rhinoraja; species Rhinoraja longicauda. The sequence goes on along the minus strand of NC_135958.1, from coordinate 17,681,185 downwards.
TGCCTTCTGAGGCAGAGAATTCCACAGATTATCCACAGAGTCCCTTTATCATGAATCTACTTTTGCGTTTCAGAGCAAGTATATTGTTGCGACAGAGTTGTAGCATATCGGGAGGGGCAGAGAGAGTAAAAGGGAAAGAGCACCAAATTGAAACTTTTTCTCTCCACAGAATCTGCTTGACCCAATAATCGCTGCAATTCTGGAGTCATTTTAGATTTTCAATCCCTGCTGCATTTTGGTTTTGAACCTTGCCGTAGAATAGACCCTTTGCCTTCCTTCTACCTGGCCAACTTGTTTAAATAATATCAATTTAAAATGCACAGCCGTTTGGAAACTGGTGAGTTGAGACAACGAAGGACAAGCAGGCAGTTTGCTACAGCTGCAATTATAAACACCTGGCTATAGCACGTTTTCCCAGAAAAAGTAATTTTATTGCATTTGCACGTTTCGAAATCTTCCATTTTAATTTCTGGGCAGGGTAATTAGCATGAAATAATATGTTTAGATGAAAATACAAATTAGTTTTGAAATTAAAACATCTCTAAAGTAATCCATGTTCCCATAAAAGGCTTGCCTTGGTGTTTCCTCAATGCTAGCTGAGTTACTTCAGAGTGTTCCGAGTAGGCTCAATTATTCTGATAGCTAATCAGTGAATCACTTAGATTGGTCTTAATGTAAAATAACATTTTTCCTCAAATTAGCAAATCGCTTCATGAAGAATCTCAGCTGCTCTGGTTTGAAGTGCTGAATATTTTGCACCAAGAATGTGTCATCCTTGGTCCAAGTTGATCAAGCAGATCTCAGCATAATTATAGCATTACTCGCTATCGAAGATTAGAAAGAGAAGTCAGAATCAGGAAGTGACTTCAATCCATTTGACAAACAGATTTGTGGAAGTTAAACCAAAGTCCAGTGTTAACCTGCACCACAAGCTGCTAATTTTGAATGAATTCTTGTCTGAGAAGCGTATCAATTTTTCCACATTTCCATACATCAGAGGTTATTCCAATCTGTCAAGTCTACGCCAGCTCACACAACGTTCCCTTTCTCCCACTAATTTGCTCTACATTCCCCATGCATTCTCATCAATTCCTCCCCGATTCTACCACTCACCTGCACACTATTTCTACCACTCAATGACACAAATATACAAAAATAAATTAGAAATATGAGGCAACCGTACGATAAAAGTGCAAACCCAAAGTTGGGCGTCACGGTAGCGCAGCGGTAGAGTTGCTGCTTTACAGCGAATGCAGCGCCGGAGACTCAGGTTCGATCCTGACTACGGGTGCTGCACTGTAAGGAGTTTGTACGTTCTCCCCGTGACCTGCGTGGGTTTTCTCCGAGATCTTCGGTTTCCTCCCACACTCCAAAGACGTACAGGTATGTAGGTTAATTGGCTGGGTAAATGTAAAAATTGTCCCTAGTGGGTGTAGGATAGTGTTGATGTACAGGGATCGCTGGGCGGCGCGGACTTGGTGGGCCGAAAAGGCCTGTTTCCGGCTGTATATATATGATATGATATGATACGATACTTCATGCAACCAAAAACAAACTTCATGGTAGATCGCTGCTCAGGTAGAGGTGCGGGTCCATTTTTTAAGATGGCGGTGGAGCTTGGCGACATTTTGCCAGCTGTTAAACTACACAAGATTAGATATACCCATTTTAAACCATTTATGTTATGCCCATAACATACTTTATAATTGTAAGGAGTTTGTACGTTCTCCCCGAAACCTGCGTGGGTTTTCTCCAGTTCCCTCCCACATTCCAAAAACATGGATTTGTAAGTTAATTGGCTTGGAATAATTGTAAATTGTCCTTCATGTGCGGGGATCGCTGGTCAGCACAGACTCAGAGGGCTGAATGGCCTGTTTCTGCGCTGTATCGCTAAACTAAAGACAACAACATAAAATCGGTGCTGTAACAGACAGGTAGGTTTACTAATGAAAGTGCGATCATCCGAAGACAGCAGATTTGCCGACCCTACAGCTCACAAACAGCGAGCACTTGCCAGAGAGGTCTCCAGTGCCCAGAATGGTGGTCATTGAGGTGACCTCGCAAGTAAGAATGAAGCACCAAGGATTGGTTCAAGTCTAGGAAACTCCTCCCCAAATGGCAACTTCATCGGAAGGACTGTAACAATTCACTAAGACAATTGAAGGTTAGAGGTGGGGGAAGATGAAGAAATGCTAGCCTTTCCAAACACACCCTAAATTCCTAAAAAGAGATTAAGATAGATAATAATAAGCTATATTGTGGTTCAGCATAGCAAAAATCTGATCTATGATTAGAGGGATCAAATTAGGAATCCACCAACGTTTAAAATATCGGACACCAAGAAATTTCCACTGATAAATACAAACATTTTCCAACCTTTGAGCCAAAATAAGAGTGCATTTGATAAAGCAACTCAATGGGAAGTTATTGGTCATTGCAAGGTGTAAAACAAATTCACTAGACAAGATTCCTGGGCCAGGTACTGAAGAAATAGGAGCATGTAGATCGATCGGCCCTTCAAGCTTGTCCTGCCATTCAATACAATCATGGCTGATTTGCTCCAGGCAACACCTCTTCTACATTGGTACTCATGGGCCTCAATTCTCTGATCTTTTAAAATATTGTCTACCTCTTTAAATACCTTCAGTTATTTAGTCTGCACAGCCCTCCAAGATACAGAATTGCAGAGATGTATCACTCCCTGCAAGATGTTTCTATGCACCTCGGTTTTAAATGACCACCCCTTTTTCTTGTAACCGTGACCTCTTATTCACAATTCCACCACTAGTGAAAACATTTCCAAATCTCCAATCATGCCTTTTCAGGACCCACGTTTCAACCAGACACTCTTTCTCTCTCTTAATGCAAATGAATGGTGGAAATGTGAACATTAAGGAATTTCCAAAGTGCACTCAAATCTCCTTGCGATGAAGCAAAATTTAGATACCATATTTTCTTAGGAGATTAATTGTTTGGATTGGGTCTGTGGTAGAAGAGTTCACGTAATGATAGAGCTCCAGAATTTGATATGAGCAGCCCAATTCTTTTACAGCTTGAAAATTTCTTTCAGACTAAATAAATCTAGGATTCAACTCATTTCATGCTGAGCACGGACAAGCACAAAAGACTGTCATGACAAGTTTACATAGGCATGTTCAATTATAAATGTGGACAGAAGTGTATAATGGATCATAAAAATGCAAGGGCAAAATATTTGACTTCCGCATAGGAACAGAAAAGTGTATATGCACATTAACCCAAACATATTAGTTGTTTTTCACTTCTTGAAGTACATTATATTGCAGTGAAGTTTGAGGAGTGATCCATTTCATTTCAAAATTTATGGAAATGTTCTTAAATTCCATGGAATACATCTGCAATGAGAATAATTGCTGAGCAAGTTAACTCACAGCTTCACTAAAAGGCATCGGGAAAGGCCATCAAAACCAATCCCTCCATGTTCAGCACTGAAGTCAAAGCAGCAGCTCACATCAGTGGATGAATTTCTAACAATGGAGGTGGTGCAGGAAGATTTTCTTAAACTGCTGGTAATAGAGGAGAACTAATGGCATCCATTGTATAGAACCTTGGATGCTCTTTGGGATCTAATGGTGAATCCACACTAGTTAAATAGATGCAGAGTCCAAGTTAAAAAGGTCTCACTAAGCATTTCCTGGCTAACATCAATGAGAAATCCAAGTTCCTTTTTTGCACATCCCCAACTGCATGTGGGGAGAAGCTTTGCTGCAAAATAATGGACATAAAAACAGTGGCTGCCAGCTGATTGTGTGCCCTGTGTGTTATCATTCACACATTGTTCCTCTCAGAAGGATCTCTTGCACTCCAAGGATCCTCGAGCTCAGGTTATGTGGGCTTCTTGGAGCCTGTTGGCTCGAGATGCTGAAGCACTGAGTAATCCTAGTAAAGGGAGTCTGTAAATCCCCAGAAACCAACTCGACATTCAAGGCCTGCAATATCTGAAGCTCAATACAACACCTCAAAATTACTCTCCACAAAATGCAGTGTGGAGAACAGCCAGGTACTACAATGCTGCCAACTAGTTTAGTTTAGTTTAGTGTCACAGGTACAGAGGTGCAGTGAAAAGCTTTTGGTGCGAAAAGCGTGCTAACCAGTCAGCGGAAAGACAATCCACCATTACATTCAGTGTACAGATACATTATAAAGGGAATAACGCTTAGTGCAAGGTGACATAGCAGTACCAATGGGCACCATTTGGACATAGAAATAAACATATCCAACAGTCCCAAAACAATAGTTTTTATTCATTTGTGGGATGCGGGTGACGGCAGTGAGACCAAACATTTATAGCCCATGTCCAACTGCTCTCAAGATGGCGAGCTGCCTCCTTAAACTGCAGCAATCATTTAGGAACTCCCACAATAATGTTAAGAGCTTGCCAATGAATTTCGACTGAATGATAATAAGAGGACAGTGATATATTCAAGTCAGGATGGTGGAAACTGGAGGTAGAGTTCTCCCATACACCTAACGTCTTTTGGCGTTTTATGTTCTGGATTCAGATGCTGGTGTTGAACTAGCCTGGCTGATTTGCCGCAGTGCATTTTTTAGATTGGACAGAGGGATGGAGGGAATGGGTGTTTATAAGTCTAGCAGCTTACTTTGTCCCTAATGTTGTCGAGCTTTGAGAGTCAAGGGGATCCCACTAGACTCCTAGTTTGCAGCTGGTGGAAAGATCTTGGGCTGGCAAGGGGCGAGTAACACCCAATCATTATCAAGGAGTGATAATGGAGTTGAACATTGGCTGGTCCATAATTTGCTGTAATAGGAAGCTGTGTCAATTCATATCAATTCAACTCAAGATTAGTCATTGCCAACGAAAGGTTCTTCTCCAAAAGAACATTAATTTAAGGCGATTGAAGCTTTTAACTGCAATTTCTCAACTGGTGGCCTGAGAAAGTTGTCTTTATTCCCACAGGTTTGGTGTGATCAGCATCAAGAACTGGAGCACACACAACAGGGCTGGGAATTTGGCCGTCAATGATGATTGCTACCAGGAGCACTGCTCACATGAGCTGGGGCCCCTCCCCAGTGGGAGTTCAAGTCTGGATAACTGAAATGATCAACTGTGAAGCAAAGTCTGTTCATTTTACAGGTACGATGGAAGGATGCTTTTTTCGGCGGATGACATATGGAGAGGGGTACGGATGGGCAGAAGCAATTAGCAGTAGTTTAGAAGTTAAACAGTCCCGACATGAAATGCAATCAGTACCCTAAATGCTAATTTAGCTGTTGGAGAAACCCAGGTTGTGGCCAATTAGTGATTAAGGATTACTGCAATTTCTGACTTAACGAAGCCACACTATCCTGGCAGCAGCAGCAATATGTCTGTTCCTGAGCAGACACAGCATTCTGTGTTTCCACTTACCATCACCATCTTCGCAGATTAATGGCCAATGACTAGTAGATTTAAAAACAAGGAGCTATCTCAGCTGCACTTGCACTAGGACACCTTGCAAAGTACAATAAGAAAGTAGGTGGAGCAACCCACTCGGCCCACCAAGACTGCCCTGCCATTCAATATAATCATGACTGGTCTTCCCCTGTTCCCAACACTTCCCCGTAGCTTTCAATTCCCGAATTATGAAAAAAAAGGTTCTCTCCTGGTTATGAAAGGGTTCGGTTCCCAAGAACTTCAAACGGGAAGTATCGCTGCCGAGTAATATATGTAAATAAACACATAGTCTAACGAAGGGCAACATGTGGGTTAAACTCCCTGGGTTAACTTAACCATTTAATGCCTCTGCAAGAAGTAATGATTATGCTGTGAAGACAGTTCCTTCATGCTGGAAGTTGCTTCCAGCCAGAAAATCCATCTCGCCTGCCTGCCAAACGCTCACACAGGAGTTGTTCATAAGACTGGGGTAGACCTGCCCTTCATTTATAGATTCCTCTAGGTATCCTGCCTCCACAACCCTCTGTGGTAGAGAATTCCAGAGATCAACCACCCTCTCAGTGAGAAAGTTTCGTTTAATTCAGTTTAGCGATACAGCACAGAAACAGGTCCTTGCACATCAGTGATCCCCCACCCACTAACACTATCCAACACTCACTAGGGACAATTTACAATTTTACCAAGCCAATTAGTCGACAAACCTGTGCGTCTTTAGAGTGTGCGAGGAAACCTGGAGCTCCCAGAGAAAACCTGGAGCTCCCAGAGAAAACCTGGAGCTCCCAGAGAAAACCTGGAGCTCCCAGAGAAAACCTGGAGCTCCCAGAGAAAACCTGGAGCTCCCAGAGAAAACCTGGAGCTCCCAGAGAAAACCTGGAGCTCCCAGAGAAAACCTGGAGCTCCCAGAGAAAACCTGGAGCTCCCAGAGAAAACCTGGAGCTCCCAGAGAAAACCTGGAGCTCCCAGAGAAAACCTGGAGCTCCCAGAGAAAACCTGGAGCTCCCAGAGAAAACCTGGAGCTCCCAGAGAAAACCTGGAGCTCCCAGCGGAAACCTGGAGCTCCCAGAGAAAACCCATGCAGTTCACAGGGAGAATGTACAAACTCCAGACAGACAGCACCCATAGTCAGGATTGAAACCAGGTCTTTGGCACTGTGAGGCAGCAACTCTACCGCTGTGCCACCGCTGTGCCACCCAAAGCTCTTACATACCTCAGTTTTAACCAACTGCGTCCCCAATCTTGAAACAGTCCCGTCGTTCATGACTCTCCCATTGGAAACATCTCAATATCTATCCTGTCATGAACCCTCAAGATCGTGCTTTTTCATCAAGAGCTCTCATTCATATGAATGCAGAATAAAGCCACAGAAGCTTATCCAACCATATGTCAACATGAAGCATGTTGATGGGATGAGCATCTTAAACAAGATTTTGGATTACTGTGCAAGTAAAACAAAGATTTCTCCAGACGTATACAGATCAAATGTCTGTTTTTAATTTAAACACATGTATTTAGCTTGCTGTGAAGGAGACCATTTAATCCAATTGTAATGCATCAATTTTTTTAAGTAGCAAAAAGCATAAAATTGCAAGATTATCACGTCATTAATTTCCAAAACTAAATGACCTTCAAAGCAGCTAATATCTAACCATTTCATTGAACAAAGTTAAAGTTTGACAATATAGAGGAATAATAAAGTAGACTAATTAAAATTCTCTTCCATTAAATTTCATTCATTGTTGCCTTTACAAGAATTATAACCCAATTCCTTATGGTGATGGTCACATGAAGAAAAATGAGGAACCATACAAAGAATAACGTACGATTCCAGACAAATTCAATGCCCAGAGAAGGCAGAATACAAACTTGTATATGCTCGGCACGGATGTTAATCTCACGTTTCCATTTACAAAGTTGTCTAAAATTTACAGGCCTGACAGCCTTTCATTTTTAAAGCATCTGCTCATTTGCAATACCGGTGGAGAAAATTAAAAATAAACCTTTCCTACTGCAGAGCAAGCACATGTGTGCCACTAACAGGAAGAGTAGCTTTAATGAGATTGGTGTGGCATTGGAAGATTATACCAACGCTGTAGTGAAGGTGTGCACAGGCATTGATGGGGGAAAACAAAAACTGGGGTGTTTACAAAATCTGGACAGGCAGCAGGGTCACCTGTTGCAGGGTCACCACTGACGCTTGCTGGGTGGGAAAAAAAAGTTTGTGACATCAAGAAACCTTTCATTTCCAAAGCAAAATGTTGCAAGATCAAAGAAATATATACAGTTGCCCTCAATTATAACACCTTGGAGATGCTGCTGTGCACATTGCGTTTAGGGTTGGAGACTATTCTTGGGTGTGAACAGCAGGAAGCTGCAGTTTCCCCATGTGGATTGTACCTTTCAGAAGATTATTGCAAAGTGGCTCGTTATCCTGCCAAAACAAGTGTGCACACTGCAGCATTACGGGTAATGACTATATTCGGGAGTGAATCGTGCATTACTGATAAAAGCATTTGGAAAAATGTTTTAGTGCAGTATGTGTTTACTTGAAAACTCCCAATCCCTGTAATAATTTGATCCAGGTTACATGGGCAGATACATGGGCAGCCTGCTGTCAGGTACACTCTCCAGAAATGGACAGCCAGGTGAGCTCACACCCTCCACACCAGGTATCAGGTAAAGTACAACATTTGCAGGCCAGTTAACCCGTGGTAATAGACTCGCGTTTAAGTCTCTATTTAAAGAATTAGAGAAATGGACTTCAATGTGAAACAAAAGTGTTATAAAGAATTACAGAACATTAGAGTGAGACTCATGCCTTTCTCCAGAGGCAATGACTTAATCAACCATCAGCACCACTACTTGAACACCAGCCTCCGTGACATTATGTCGACAGGATCTCGAGCCTCTCTTCACATATTTCTACTCCACTCATGGGCATGTCACGAACACCCCACCTATCCCTCTCCCATCTGTCTCCGACTGCCACCCTTGGATCTGGGAACTGCCGATGTGCAAACAGGCTGACAGTTGCAGCTCTCTTTGGGAACATTGGCCACCAGTCAACAAGCCACAGAACCCCGGGTCCAGTGACTGGGAGAGCCCCTCAACCTGCATCCACTTTAAGCCACCTGTCACTTGGTCATGGTCTCCATCTGAAAATGAGATTCAGCAACACCCTGTCCCTGGGCTGACTGGTGAAGATAATCCTTTGTGGTCCAGAAAGAAACATGCCAGACTCAAGACTTGAACTTCCTTGAAGCTTACTACCCCAAATGGCAGCTTCAGCCCCATGAAACCTTTTGTGCGGCACTTTCATCTCAGCAGCTCATGCTGTGAACTCTTTGCTGGTACCTTTGGCCATTCCTTGGATCACATTGCAATGTGGAGATGGATGGCCTTCATGGCTGCTTTGATCACCCTGTTATAGTAAATATGCTATTAAGCTGGAAGGAGTGCAGTGAAGATTTACGAGGATATTGCAAAGTCTCAAGAGATCGTGCAATGGCGTGATTGGCCAGGCTTTATTCCTTGGGGTGCGAGATTCTAGGGATGATTTTATAGGGGTATATAAAATTATCAGGGGGATAGGTTTTCCCCAGAATAGGGGAATCAAGAACTAGAGTGCATAGGTTGAGAGAAGATATAATAGGAACCCAAGGGGCACTTTTTCCCCACCCAGAGGGTGGTAGGTATATAGAATGAACTACCCAAGGAACTTCAACAGACCAGAAACCACACACAAATGTGACCTTCGTGACAAAGACTGTCACTCCCACACACAGAGAGTGGTGAGTCTGTGGAATTCTCTGCCACAGAAGGTAGTTGAGGCCAGTTCATTGGCTATATTTAAGAGGGAGTTAGATGTGGCCCTTTTTGCTAGAGGGATCAGGGGGTATGGAGAGAAGGCAGGTACAGGCTACTGAGCTGAATGATCAGCCATGATCATATTGAATGGCGGTGCAGGCTCGAAGGGCCGAATGGCCTACTCCTGCACCTATTTTCTATGTTTCTATGGTCTCTTCAGCCACAAGCGACGCTGCTCTAGCCGAGGTTTGGAGCAAGCAGCCAACTAGGATGCATCACCCATAGTCAGCCATGACCGAGGGGGGCCTAAGAAGACCCAAGGAAATAGTTGAACCGGGTTATAAAACAAAATTGTAAAGGCATTTGGATAGGTACATGATTAGGGAGAGTTGGGGTGGATAAATTAGAGCATCATCAAGTTTGCTGATGACACTGTGGTGGTGGGCCTGATCTCCGATAACGATGAGAAGGCCTACCGGGAGGAGGTGGCTGATCTGGCACTCTGGTGTCAGGACAGCAGCCTCCTATTGAATGTCACAAAAACTAAGGAGCTGATTGTGGACTTTAGAAGGGTTCAACATCCGAGGACGTACACGCCACTGGAGATAAATGGGATTACTGTGGATAGGGTGAGCAGCTTTAAATACCTGGGAGTCCACATCACAGAGGATCTGACATGGACAACACACATTGCCACACTGGTGAGTAAGGCAAGGCAGCACCTTTACCACCTCAGACAGCTGAGGAAATTCAGAGTCTCTCCGAGGATCCTTCAGTGCTTCTTCACTGGGGCTGTAGAAAGCATCTTGTCCGGAAACATCACAATCTGGTTTGGGAATAGCTCTGCCCAGGACAGGAAGGCTCTGCGGAGAGTAGTGCGTTCGGCTGAACGCACTATGGGAACTACACTCGCCCCCCTGCAGGACCTGTACATCAGGAGGTGCAGATCCAGAGCCAGCAACATTATGGGGGACCCCTACCACCCCAGCAACGGACTGTTCCAGCTGGTACGGTCAGGCAAACGCCTCCGCTGTCACGCTGTGAAAACAGAGAGGATGAGACGGAGTTTCTTCCCACAGGCCATCAGGACTGTTAACTCTTATATCATCAGGGACTAATTTACTGCATCAATTTATTTTTTGTATTGTGTCTTTTAAAAAAAAAAAAATCTATCCTGTTTTGTAGGTTTAGCACAATCCACAGGCATTGCCACTTTCATTTCACTGCACAGCTTGTGTGCGTATGTGACAAATAAAGTAGACTTGACTTGACAAATGTACTCGCTTACATGGGGCGTCTTGGTCAGCATGGATGAGTAGGGCTGAAGGGCCTGTTTCGTGCTCATGACTCTATGTCTCAAACCATTCAATTACTTAGAGTCATTACAAAAGTGAACCCAGAGCATTAACTGAGTTCACAGCATGAGCTGCTTAGATGAAAGTGCAGCACAAAAGGTTTCATGTGGTTGAAGCTGCCATTTCGGGTGGAAAGGTTCAAGGAAGCTTAGTGAGCTCCGAGCATTAACTGGTGCGACATGGTAAACATTTAAAGGCAGCAAATGTACCTTTAAGGTCTCAGCCTCTCAAAGTTAATCTTTGATTTTGAGGCAGAACGGTTTCCCTCAAAGGCAGAACCTGCTGTCTGAAAACATGCAAATCCCCACGCACTTACAGAAGGCAGAAACCTTGAGCTCAAAACTGCACGATAAAGCTACCCAACATCTGGCTGCAAATTATTTTTTCCTTTGGCGTGAATATTAAAATCACATTAAATTACAGATTAATTTCCTTCTAAAGATGAGGCATCCATGATAAATCTCGCAGAGCTTTTATTTTCAAACTCAAAACAATTATTACAAATGCAATTAAACTGAACAAGCTCAACTTATAACAACAACTATTGAAAACAAATAATTCAAAAAGGGTTTACATTTAAGTGTGCCCACGAGCTACAGTATTATTTTGCAGAAGTTATACATCTGGAGGAGCTGAAAGTGCAAGGGTCAAAGACAATGCAGGGAGGGTGCACGCACACGCACACGCACACGCAGAACCTAATTTGGAAATAATTATTGGCCAAATTCATTTAATTGCACAAACAATTCAAAACCAATATGAAAACAGAGACAAATGTTGATTTCTATGAAAAAGCAGAGGCAAAATAAATTGGTAGTTTCTTATTACTTTGTACAAATCTAATGCAAAATACTGACTTCAGAAATCCATTCATGATCTGTACAGAGTTCTTACACTTCAAGAATCCCACAAAAAGGTTCATCTCTTGCCTGGAGGAAGACAGCTCAAAGAAACAGACAATCCAAGACAAGACCCCTCAATTGTGAATCCATCCCCACATCAGCAATCATTGCCTCAATAGCAAAATACCCCTCTGCACTGTGTACCATGTACAAAATGAATTTCAGTAACCAAGGCATCAATACTAGCACCTCCTCAACTCTTTACATCAGCTAACCACAAGGACAAAGGCATGCTGGCACATGGAACAATCACTATTTCTCGCTACACATCAACCAGACTTAAAGATGGTATTAGCAACATGTCGAGGCTGGATAAACTTGGATTGATTTCTCTGTAGCATTGGAGGCTGTGGGGAGATCTGATAGAGGTATATAAAACTATGAGTGGGTAAATAGGGTAGATGGTCAGAACCTTTTACCCAGAGCAGAAATATCAAAGACTTAAGGGAATAGTTTGAAGGTGAAAGGGTCAAAGGTTAAAGATGAGCAGGGCAAGTTCTATTTTTTTTTTTTTTTAAACAGAGGGGTGGGTGCTTGGAACACATTGCCAGGGATAGTGAGAGAGGCCGACATGATAGTGGCATTTAAGAGACTTGTAGATAGACACATGGATATGCAGGGAATGGAGGGATATGGATCACAGGCAGGCAGGGGAAGACTAGTTTAACTTGGCATTATGTTGGTCACTGACATTGTGGGTCAGAGGGCCCGTTTGTGTGTTGTATTGTTCAATATTTTTTTTAAGTAATCTTTTCCTATCACTGAATCAAAAATCATTAAAATTACATAAACCAATGATAGAGGCATAGAACAACACAGCAAAAATAGTGGGTTCATTCCATGTACATGTATAGGTGTCTTGTAAATGTAATTGTACCTGCCTCTACCTCCTCTGATAATTTGTTCTATGTACCCACCAGCCTCGCTATGAAAAGTCTTTGAATCTTTTCCCTCACACTTTAAACCCATGCACCCTAGTTTTAGACTCTCCTACCCTCAGGAGAAGACTGTGACCATTCATCTTACCCTCACGCCTCCTGTTTTTATATACATGCCTAAGCCTCCCAAGTCCAGGAGTAAAAAAGACCCAGTCTATCAGGCCTCTCCTAATAACTCAATCAGGCTAATATTCTTGTGAACGTTTTTGCATCCTTTCCAATTGAACAACATCCTTCCTGACAAGGACGACAAGAAATGTACACCATACTCTAAATGTGGCCTTATCGACATCTTTTGCAGCATAACATGACTTCCCAACTCATGTACTCAATACCTGGCCAGTGTGCAAAATGCCTTCTTATCCACCCTGTCCATCTCTGTCATCACCTACTTGGAATTATGAACCTGCACCTCCAGATCTTCCCGACTTATTTAGGCCCTGCCATTGACTGTGCAAGTCCGGCAGAGGTTTGTCCGACCAAAATGCAATACTTCATTTTCCCAAATTGAACTTCATCTGCTATTTCTCGACCCCATTGTCCCATTTGATTAAGATCCCTTTGTAATCATAGTCTTCTTCACTGCCCACTACACCGGCAATTTGTGTAATTTACAAACGTAACCCACATTCGCTTCCAAATCATTAATATAAATAACAAATAAGCACAGATACTTGTGCTACACTTCTTGTTACAGGCCTCCAGTCTGAAAAACAACTCTCTACCATCACCATTGCCTACCTTCAAGCCAATTTTGTACCCAATTAGCTAGTTTGCCTGGAATCCCATACCTTGATAAAGGTCTTGCTAAAGTCGACAATATTGCCCTCAATCTATTTTCTTGTTCACCTCTTTAAAAAAAACCCCAAAACCCCAAACTCAGAATTGGAATATCCCACACAAAGCCATGCTGACCATCTCTAACCAGTCCCTGCCTTTCCAAACACATGTAGATTGTATCTCTCAGAATTGCCCCCAATAGCTTACCCACCATAGAAACACAAAGCATCCTCCAGTTTTCTGGAATTTCACCTGTCTGCAAATAACTCGGACAAGGACACTGCAATTTTTTAACCTAGTTTCCCACAACGTCCTTTGATACACAGTCAGGGTCTGGTGATATATCTACCTTAGGTTCACGAGGTTAATTCGCAGAATGGCGGGACTGTTGTATGTTGAAAGACTGGAGCGACTGGGCTTGTATACTCTGGAATTTAGAAGGATGAGAGGGGATCTTATTGAAACATAAGATTATTAAGGGATTGGACATGCTAGAGGCAGGAAACATGTTCCCAATGTTGGGGGAGTCCTGAACCAGGGGCCACAGTTTAAGAATAAGGGGTAGGCCATTTAGAATGGAGATGAGGAAAAGCTTTTTCACTCAGAGAGTTGTGAAGCTGTGAAACTCTCTGCCTCAGAAGGCAGTGGAGGCCAATTCCCTGGATGCTTTCAAGAGAGAGTTAGATAGAGCTCTTAATGATAACGGAGTCAAGGGATATGGGGAGAAGGCAGGAACGGGATACTGATTGTGAATGATCAGCCATGATCACAGTGAATGGCGGTGCTGGCTCAAAGGGCCGAATGGCCTACTCCTGCACCTATTGTCTATCAAGGTATTTTCAGACCACCAGCACCTCTTCTGTAATATGGAATTACTTCCTCCGCTGATGATATTCCATCACCTTCGCATGTTCAATTAGAGAAGGCAGTCAGTTTCAATAAAGAAAAACTTACCTTTGTTGAAGGCTCGAGGGTTGAAGCCTGCATCTGGACTGAGTACAGAAACCCAAGTTGATAATGCAAATGCAAGTGTAGTGCATTAATAAAAGATGCTAAAGCAGCCTTAAAAGCCAAATCAGTTCAAATTGATGCAAAAGGTTCCAGGCACCAAATGACTGGGACTCCGACTAATTTCCCCACTAATGGTCACAGAATCTTGCTGCATTGGGGATTCGATTGTGTGCAATTAGCTGCCACACTTGCGCATGTAGCTGCAACCACTTCAAGCAATACAAGAGCTTCAAGATGTATTTCGTCATGCTGTGGGTCACGAGAGGCAACATGCAAACAGAGGGCTCACATTTAGCCAGCAGCTCTGTTGAAGTAAAACACGCATCCCATGGAAACATTAGTCTAAAACATGGCTCAAGAATTTAGTTTTATTGTTCAGCTAATCAGAAATTCATGATGGGGAAAAAAATAAAGCCACCTTTAGACATCATCTGAGCAAAGCCAAATTTCCAGCAGCTGCAGATTACCCAGGAGGAACCTTGCTGATGAAAGTTTCACACAGACCAAAGACCCAAAAGCCACAAACATGTATCTCTCTTCCTTCAACCCATATCCTGAAAAACATGGATTGCAAATGATGCTTCCATGTGCCATCAATATAATTGTGAAAATGTTGAGACAAATTGAGCAATTTAAAAAAATTACTTGAGGTGCAAAATTCATATCCAGTCTTTCAAAGAAATGTACCTTGCCAATAGTCAGAGGCGAGAAGTCCTAGAGTCATACAGAAGGAAACATTGTGCTGCTGCTCATGGACCTATCAAGCTATGCAAGGGAAAGCCTGGGAACTATAGACCAGTGACTCTAACAGCTGTGGTAGACAAGTTACTGGAAAGAATTATAGTGCCGGGGCTCACAAACTTGCTGCTTTAAGCAAGTGATGGGAGTAGAACACCCTCGCCAACTGGATGAGCATTTCACATACGTTCAAGTTACAAACATACAGATCAATCGCTGAAAATATACAAACTGCAGATGCTGGCAATCTAACAAAAACAGAAAATGCTGGAACCATTCAGCAGTTCAGGCGGCAACCATAGCAGGAGAAACAGGCAACAATCCAAGCCACGACTCCTTGAAGTGATCGGAGAGCTAGGGGATAAAATAAATTGAAAAGTATGGACAAATGGGCCAACTGGATTCATTCTGTGCTATGAATGATAAATCTCATGCCATTCATTAGTTAGTTTTCCTTTACAATCCAGCAATGTGTTTCTACAATATGAAAGTTTGTTAATGAAAGCACAGCCATTCTAGATTATAATGTGCCAGGCTGTTTAATATAAATGCACTTTAGCAACTGGAGTTGTTCACATTAAAACCAAGTTGTCTCGTACATTATAAAAAGGGAAGGATCTTGCACAGTGTGCCGTTATTCTTTTCATGCAAATTAGGCCCTGTATTTCCAAATGTCTGCGAGGAGAACAATGGTTGAGGTTTTACAGCTGTTTACATTTATTGACTGTTGCAAATAAAATCCACATCAGAATTCAGAATGAAATTCCAGCCTGCCAGTAATCCAAAGAAAAAAAGTGTTGTATTTCAGGTCAATCACAAATTACAGACTATCCAGCCATTAATCAACCTCCTGTTGCCAGCATTCCCTTGCACTGTAAATAACTGGCTGGGCCAATTTGTCCAAATCACAGAATGCAGGAAGTAACCCTGTCTCTCTCTTTTTCGAGACAAGTAATGATGATAAAGGAAACAGGCCATTGTCAACTGTTTGAGGGGTGAAAACGAGAAGTCGGTGCGACTTGGGTGGGGGAAGGGATGGAGAGAGGGAATCCCGGGGTTACTTGAAGTTAGAGAAATCAATAATCAATAAATGCAGGCATCTGTCTGGCTAAATACTCCCAATTTATGCATTCTTTCACATTTCAAAAGAGCAAATTAATAAATTCTAACAACCAAGTTAGCCTTCAAACCTTTTCAAAACTCAAATCCTGTTAAACTGTGGGATGAATGGTGCCTTCTATCTGCACAAAAAATGTCACCAGAGGCAGCACTCAGTCTCCTCATTAGTGATCAGGAGGATGCAGAGATTCACCTGAATATTTTCTGGGATGGAGTGTTTCAGTTCCGAGGAGAGACCGGAGAGGTAGTCCATTTTCCATGGAGCAGAGGAGGTTAAGAGGGGTTATCTTGAGACATATAAAATTACATGGGGCATAGATATGGTAGACTGTAGAAACCTCTCTTTTCTCTCCCCCTCTCCCCACACACTAATTTCAACAAATCAGATATTGTTGCTGACACTCTCATTGGATATCACTTTTCAGTTCTCACCCATTCCTTCCAAAGCCTGATCTGAAACATCATCTATCAATGTTCTCCAGAGATGCTGCCTGACCCGTTATGTTACTCCAGCAAGGTGTGTCATTTGTAGATGGGTTGGCTAGTACATTTACAGGCAGCACCAAGATTGCTGGGTTCGCAGCCAGCGAGCAATGCAGTCAAAGTATACAGTGCGATAAGAGATCAGCTGCAGAAATGGCAGATGGAGTTTAATCTGAGCAAGTGAGAGGTGTTGCGCAAGAGGAAAGTATATAAACATAGCACAAAAAGTAAGGAAATTTGTGTTTGGTAGATTATTTCTTTGTTGTAACAATGCTTCTTGGCAATAAATCTTATACCGTTGGAAAGCATGTTTATTTCCCTTTTAAATGGTGCCACATTTGTAAGGAACATGCATTTGTGGGATGAGCAGCAGAGCTGAGTATGCGGGTTGCGCCCATGAAAAATCTGCCAAATCTTCTCTGCCAATGCCAAACAGCTTATTCTGCCATTGACTCTTGTTCGGTGTTGTTTGGTGGATTGGATGATTGAAGTCTGAAGAAACAAGACATATTGGCAATTTAACAATTTATTCATTTAATAAACAGGAGCCTCAGTAGCGTGTGGAAGAACCATACACAGCCACAACAGCCTGGCACCTCCTCCTCATGCTGGTCACCAGCCTGGTCACACACTGTTGTGGGATGGCATCCCATTCTTCAACCAGCATTTGTCGCAAGTCAGCCAACGTGGTTGTGTTGGTCACTCTGGCACGAACAGCACGCCCAAGCTGATCCCACAAGTGTTCAATGGGGTTGAGGTCAGGACTGCTGGCAGGCCATTCCATCCTCTCCACTCCCAAATTCTGGAGGTAGTCTCTGAGAAACCCTGCTCTGTGGGGGCGAGCATTGTCATCTTGGAGGTTAGAGTTCGGTCCCAGACTGTGGAGATATGGGATTGCCACTGGTTGCAGAATCTCATCTCGATATCTCTCTGCATTGAGATTGCCTCCAATGATGACAAGCCTTGTTTTTCCAGTGAGGGAGATGCCGCCCCACACCATATCACTGCCTCCACCAAAAGATGTTACTCTATCGGTGCAGCAATCAGCATAGCGTTCTCCGCGTCTTCTCCACACTTTGACCCTATGATCCAACTGCCATAGGCAGAATCTGGACTCATCGCTGAACATAACGTTCCTCCACATGTTCAGGTTCCAGTGCACGTGTTGCCGACACCAGCGCAAACGGGCCTGACGGTGAAGGGCAGTCATGGCAGTCCTCCTGGCAGCCCTATGAGACCGGAGATCGGCTGCGTGCAGTTTGTTCCGAATTGTCTGGGCAGAGAGCCGTCGGCCATATCGTCCTGCAAACCTTGACTGCAAATCTGTAGAAGACAGCCTACGGTTCCTAAGTGCTGACAGGGTGAGGAAACGGTCTTCTTCGGGTGTCGTCTTCTTGGGACACCCACTTCGCGACCTGTCTCTGACATCCCCCGTTATATGGAACTTGGCCTTCACTTTGGAGATGGTACTAGGGCTCACTCCAAATAATGCCGCAACTTGGTTTTGCGGAACACCAGCTTGAAGTTGCCCTATCGCACGGGCCCTATCCAGATCAGTCAAACGTGGCATGCCGATTCTTGGAGCAGACACCTACTGACCACTGTAGCAGGGCCCATGCTCACAGATGCTGCCAATCAGGTGCCAATCAGGCACCTGATTGTCAGCACCTGGGGGTACCAGAAGCTCAAAACAAGAGTCAATAGCAACAGCAGAATAAGCTGTTTGGCATTGGCAGAGAAGATTTGGCAAATTTTTCATGGGTGCAACCCATATACTCAGCTCTGCTGCTCATCCCACAAATGCATGTTCCTTACAAATGTGGCACCATTTAAAAGGGAAATAAACAGGCTTTCCAACGGTATAAGATTTATTGCCAAGAAGCATTGTTACAACAAAGAAATAATCTACCAAACACAAATTTCCTTACTTTTTGTGCTATGTTTAGTTAACAGCAACCCCCTTAACTGATCTTGGGGTCCAAGTCTACAGCTCGCTGAAGTGGCAACACAAGCAGATATAGTAAAGGTGGACTATGGTATGCTTCCCTTCAATGGTCAGGGCTCATTTCAAGAGTCAGGAAGTCCTGATGTAGCGCTACAATAATTTGGGTCGGCCGCACTTGAATCATTCTGTGCAGTTTTGCTTGTCCCGTTGAAAGAAGGATGTGGAGGCTTTGGAGAGGGTGCAGAAGCGGTTTACCAGAATACTGCCTGGATGAGGGGGCATTAACTACAAGAGAGGTTGGACAGCAATGGGTTGCTTTCTCTCGGGCACCAGAAGTTGAGTGGAGACCTGATTCAAGTATATAAAACTATGCAAGACATAGATAGGGTAGAAAGAACAGTTTTCCCCAGGGTGGAAATGTCAAGTCTAGAGAACATAGCTTTAAGATGAGAGGGAAAAAGCTCCAGGCAATTAAAAAACCCCATATAGTGTGGTGGGTGCCTGGTACATGCTGCCAGGGGTAATGGTGAAAACAAAACAATAGTGGCTCTTCATAGCCTTTGGGACAGACACATAAATACGCAGAGAATGGAGGGATATGGATAAAGTGCCGGCAGGTGAGATTAGCTTGCCTTGGTATTATGTTTGGCACAGACATTATGCTGTATTATGTTCTGTACTATGTTCATATGGTTCCCACTCATTTTACACAAACTTACAGGTCAGACTTTTATTACGCACAAGCAGTACATAAAAGCCACTTACCACATAGCAATATTGGTTCTTGAGCAGAAGATTTCATCGCATCATTTGCTCGCCTATTGAGGTTGGTGTAAGGAATGTCCATTCCTGCAATGCTTCAGATGTCTTGGTGTTGATGTTGGTTTATTATTGTTAGGCTTACTATGACAGTTAAAAAAAACTGTTTGCATTCTATCCAGTCAAATCAAACTATGCATGATTACAATCAAGCCATAGGTAATGCAAAGAGAAAAACACCAGAGTGGAGAATGTGTTACACTATCATGCTGTAACAATTGCAGAGAAAAAGTGGAAGGTAGGTTGGAAGATGAGGTTGCACCCTAGGCAGAAGGTACAGAAGACTGTAAGCATAGACCACCAGACTTGGAAACAGCTTCTTCCCCTCTGTTATCATGCTTCTGAATGGTTCTTCCATAAGCTAGGGTGCTACCCAATTCACTTCTAACCCTTTGGAGGCAGTGGAAATTTGCCAATGAAACTGACACATTACAATGCCAAGTACTATATTCTGCATATGCATATATATTCGCCTTGGCTCTATCTATCATACTTGAGTTTGACTTGATTATATGTATAGTGTTATCTGATTTGATTGGATAGCATGCAAAACAAAGCTTTTCACTGTACCTCAGTGCACATGCCAATCATAAGCCTAAACCTATCCATTTTGCTAGTGACCATCTGAAAAGTATCTGAAATCTATCAGTCCAAGAGTGTTGACTTCACCTAAACCAAGGACAACACTTTTGGATCAAAGGTGGTCTTGCCTTCAAACTCCATTCAAGACCTGCAACTGTATGGGGCTTACTGCCAATTTTTCAGCAACAAAACTTCACCCAAGATTTTTTGTTTTGATTTTGGTGCGGATAGAACAATTCCCAATAAATTATTAAATGAGGAACAGATCGGCTCAACTGATGCCAAAGTAATCTACAATTCCAAAACCACTACCTCGAGTATGTTGCAGGACCAGCAAATGCAGGTTTAAATCTCTCAAAGCAGAATGCAGTCTTAAAATAATTAGAAAACAATAAGGTGCTTATAAAAAATATATATATTTATTGATGTCAATCAGTTCGGCTTATATAAGAGGCTCCAAGAGAGAGGATAATCAAGATATTGCACGTTAGAAATAGTGTTTCCTGCAATCAATTGTTAGGTACAGGATATTTGCAAAAACTGTCTTTTATTAAAATACACAGCTGTCATCTTGCTGAAAAAATCATGTAGACTACTTAGAATTGGAAGGATATGTTGTTTTGAGAAGATGATAGTTAATTTTTTCTACATGACGAGAAGAATCTAATTCTCTTTCTTGTTGGCAATTGAATTTCACACGCCTGTCCGTTCTGTGAAAATTGTGACAATCTGTCTATATTCAATTCACAAGTAAGATGTGTAACAGTTGGAGTCTGACATCTGTTAGCTAGCTGCTCTAGTTTGGGGAAAATCCAACACTGCGGAAATACCTATTTTGGCACTTTGAGGATTACAGGAAGATTGAACATTTACCATCACAGGTTAGTCCTTTCATGCGGCCTGCTTGAGAGATGTACATTCCCAATCACCAATGGGGTTGTGAGGACAGGTGAGAGGGGACATCAGTGAACATTTCAGATCTACCAGAACTACTCCACAGTCAGGACAATAGACAATAGGTGCAGGAGGAGGCCATTTGGCCCTTCGAGCCAGCACCGCCATTCAATGTGATCATGGCTGAACATTCTCAATCAGTACCCCATTCCTGCCTTCTCCCCATACCCCGACTCCACTATCCTTAAGAGGAGACTGAAGAAGAGTCCCAAGTCGAAACATTTCCTATCCATGTTCTCCAGAGATGCTGCCTGACCTACCGAGTTACTCAGGTACTGTCTTTTAGTGTAAACAAGCATCTGCAGTTCCTTGTTTCTACATATCCAAATGCAATTTCCCCTCCTTTGTTAAAGTTGAAAATAACAATAGAGATGGTTGGAGACAGAAAGCATTTGCCTATATTAAAACATTATTGATGCCACCTGGTAATTATACACACCACGCATGCCCAGGCCAGATGATACTCTGTGATCTGCTCTTACCCAGAACAGAGGCTGTTCATGGCCAAGGCGGAGGCCGATTATCCCTTCGAGTGGAAATTTCAAAATTAATGAATTCAGCGCAGCAATCTATGCAACCCTTGAATTTTACATCAGGTGACAACATTTCAACAAACAAATCTGTGCTCACTTATTCCAACCCACACCAGACACTGTTTTTCTCCTCAAGATGTTTAGGGAGGCAGTGTTGATCAAAAGCAGAATAATAAAATTAGACATTCAGATTTGTGGACAGAAGCAAAACAAATGATAGACTTTTGATTGTCTTGCTGTTGCTATCTAACTAAATCAGATTGAGATTCCCACAAAATAGTAAAACTGGTGCACAGCAATATTAAGGTGTTCTATAATTTTGCTATTTTATACCAGTTAACGTTAGAATAATTGTGACACCTACTTAAGACAGATTTACTCTTTGAGAATGGAGTTGTGCAACACCAGTAATATTGCAGTCACTTCAGAACCATTCTTCCTCCAACTACATCAGTTTGCCATCTCTATAGAAGATGGCCGTTTTGTTTTTTTTTAAAAGGAGAAAGCCAATTATCACCATTCTTCAACCTTACCAACTAAATATTTCCCATGTAGTCAAAATTGGAACAAATTGTCCATACTTTTCTACTCCAATCTGATTTTCTGTGGTCTCTCCCGCAACAAATGGATGTGTGCAATCTCGTGCTCTAATACCACTTCATTGCACTTACTGTTGGTAAATTTTAGTTGAATTGCCTCATTCCTACAGCTTACTTCGTTGTAAAGTGAAAGGATAAATCAGTTCCAACCACAGCCAGACCAGCTGTTGTAGAGGTTGCGATAGAGACCAGGCGTGCAATGTTCGCAAAGGGCAGGGGATTGCAAATACACCCAGAGACCATTATGAAGGGTCTCAACCCAAAACGTCACCTATTCCTTTTCTCCAGAGATTCTGCCTGATCTGCAGTTACTCCAGCATTTTATGTCTATCTTCAATGTAAACCAACATCTGCAGTTCCTCCTGACCCATTATAAACACAACTGTGGTTGCAATTTACAAATATGGACAGGCCCAAAGTTTTACATATTGGAGTGACCAAAAATAATTCTGTTTGAAGACTAAAGTTCAGCACGTCTTCAACGACTTTCACCAACTTCTACAGATGCACCATAGAAAGCATAATATCCAAATGCATCACGAGTCTGGAGAAAGGTCCTGACCTGATGCATTACCTATCCATTTTCTCCAGAGATGCCCCCTGAACTGCTGAGTTATTCCAGCATTTTGTACCTTTTTTTTGTTATCCAGCAACTGCAACTCTTCATCTCAGCATCAGAGCATGGTTTGGCAACAGTTCTGCCCAAGAAATTGTTCAGAGTGGTGTACGTGGCTCAATCAATTCACACAGACCAGACTCCACTAACCCCACCCCCACCCAAAATAGACTCCACCTCATTACTATTTGTGAAAGCAGCCCATACTATGCAGGACCATTTACACTCTGGTCATTCCTCGTCTCTCATCAAATAGAAGTTTGAACATCTTTAAACCGCATACCAGATTCAAGAATTGCTCCATCCCTGCACCAGCAACAACCTCCCCCCACCCCCCCCCCCCAAAATCCCTGTCAAACTACAGAATGGACTTCTCAGAAGCAATACGTGTATTTCCACTCCCTCAACCATTCTTAAAAAATTGTACTTTCTTTGCAACTGTAACTGTATAACTTTAGTATTATATTCTGCACTCTGGTATATTTAATTTACACCACCTGTTGTTCAAGTGGCCTGATTGCACTCATCTGTGGCATGGTTTGACTGGATAGTGCAAAGTTTTTCAATGTATCTTGGTTCATTTAACAATAATAAACTAACACCAATAAATATGGCTTTCCCATGTGCAATACAGCCTTATCTGCAGATTATACTGGCCTGGAGATAACATTACACAACAACAAAAAATTACAGATGCATTGGAATTTTGGGAAAATCAATTACTGCCTGAACTTTATGTGGGAGTGCTAAAGAACAAAGTTCTGCCATCAATTTGTTCTCAGTCAGTCCTCATAAAAAGGAGCTATCATCTTCCTGGCAAACTGCTTCCTAAACCATGAAGGCATGCCACACTCGTGTCTCAGTCACTTTGTTGTTTTTGCTTTAATCAATGGCTTGAAACACAAGTGACAGTGTGTGCATCAAGACTCGCTCTAACTAGCAGCTTTGACTAGCTCTTTAAAACAAATGCAGAACGACCAGAGCATGCTTAGATCCAAGGCCTCACCATTTATAATTGCACTGTCATTTTGAAAATGTTTTCCCAAGTAACAAACATACCAAATTAAAATAAAAGTCTCGATCCGGAGTTAAATTCTTGATCCAAGTTATACCATGAGGCTCCCGAATCTCTACTTTGGGATGTACAGGAATTGCACGATGGGCAGAAAATGATACATTAGTACCCGAATCACGGTGGGTCATTGAGCCCCTCATACGTGCGCCACCATTCAATCAGATTGTGTGGCCACTCGCCTGAACGTTCCACTACTAGCCCAATTCCCAGCTTCATATCACAGAAAGCTTGGATATTTTACACTTGATCACCCCATCCAAACCTATGGTATAGATTGTGAACAACTGTGGCACCAGCATGGATCCCAGTATCCCGACACCTATTTGTTCCCATTTTCTGCCAGATCATCAACCCTCCAACCACTCTGATGCAAGACCCACGATGTTATGCACTCTAATTTTGTTAAATTATAATTTATTTTGCCTTGACATGACTAACTGAGCAGAGGTGACTATGGAGACATAATGCAGAGTGCAACAAGAGTGTGATTGATACAAGGGCAAGTACAAGTTCATAAGTTCTAGGAGCATAATTAGGCCATTCAGCCCATCAAGTTTACTCTACCATTCAATCATGGCCGATCTATCTCTCCCACTCAACCCCATTCTCCTATCTGCTCTTCCCCCATCAACCCCCGACCCCCGTACTTATCAAGAATATGTCAATTTCAACCTTAAAAATGTCCATTGACTTGGCCTCCACAGCCGGTGGACAAGCAGGTCTTAGCCACTCAAACCTCGATTGTATTTATTCTGATTGCGATATAGAATCAGACAGCACAACAGATACTTCAGCCTACACTGACCATCAACCATTCCCCATTTTATTCTCCCACCGATCCCATATAATTCTCTTCACATTCCAATCAACTCCCCCCAGATCTAGTACCCAGCAGGGGTAATTAACAGCCACCAATTAACCTGCACCTCCTTGGAACACGAGAGGAAACTCTCATATCCAGGAAGGAGAATGTGCTAACTCCGATTAGACAGCGAGGTCAGAATTGAACCCAAATTAAGATAGTGTTTGTACCAGCTGTACCCGTGTTGCCCCATATTAACCTTTCATTCGCTTCTTTATCAAGTACCAGATTGCATATATCTACCAGTTGCCGATATGCTTGTGATTTTTAGGGACAGTGGGAAAACTATATTCATGAAAAATATAAAAATATTTAATCTAGAGTAACAGATCTGCACCTCTTGGGCAAGGGAAAGTTCCTGACAAGCATCATTTATTGCCCTGTAGAACTCTTGGAATCACCTCACAACGTATAGGTTGTACAATCACTACTATAACTTGAAGCCAGTGTATGAGCAAACATTTACAATGTATTCTGGGCGAGCTGGCTAATGTAGTCAAAGAGTTGGAATACCCAGGCACACAAACTGGCAAAGATTGATGAAATGTAATAAAGAAAAACCATGCACGAGACAAGAAGCTGAACTAAGAAATTAGCGAGAAAACAGGAGATGTACAGTCATGCTGACTAGTTCAGTTACAGGAGTTCAATCCAGTGGCCTGGCCTAACTCAGACCTGCTCCTTCAGTTCTTATGCTTGTACTTTGATAACAGCTGTGGTACCACTTACCTGGTCTCAAAAGTTTCAGCAACTTTCCACCCACTTTTGTGTGACCCATCTTGGACCCTTGATTGGGTCACCCCTACAAGGGGCATGTTAGCTACCAACACACGAGTCTCTGGTCATCTTGAAGACACCTTCTCGCATTCACTTCCTACTTGGGGCAGGAGTGGTCCAAATGTCCCCTCATGCTACTCTGCCATTTAAGATGATTATTATGGCTGATCCAATTAGAATCTCCTCTCCATGTGCTCACCTACTCCTGGTAACTTTTCCACCTCTTTTGCCAAAACTCTACCAACCCCTGCCTTAGAGTCAAGCCTTTCTGTTTCTCCCAGTCTGAGGTAGAGTTGGAAAGAGTTGTGAGCATCAGAAAAATAAAATTTGCTTGTCATGTCTTAAACAACCCTAGTTGTAAATTCCCCCAAAGGAGGAAACCTCCTCATATTCACCCTTTCAACAACCTCACAATCTTAAGGTTCAATCAAGTTACCTTACCTCTTCTGGGCTGCACCGAATACAAGCCAACCTGTTTAACAAATCAAAACCCCCCAATTTCTCCGAATTCATTTTATCTGCTCTGATGTCTGCACCCTTTGACACCAATGCTTCGGAGTAGTTTTCCTTCATCTTGGTTTCCCCTCTGCAAGATTTTACAAGGCACTTTGATCTCCCTAGCCCCATTGCATCCCATCAATAGCAAAATTCCCTTGACCTCACCTTCCACCCCCAAGAGATCATCCTCCAATTCCTGGCATCTTAATCCACTGGACACACCTTTCCTTCAGCATTCTGTTGGGCCTCTCCCTCCACAGCTTCTCGATCTGCTCTTCTCCCACTACCAATACCTTCTTCCCATCCCACTGGAAGGTCACAACCACCTAATGCCCCTCAAACTTAACCTCTTTCTTTCCTATCGGCCAAGGACCCAAACACTCACTCCCAGGTGAAGCGGCAATTTAGTTGCACCTCTTCCGATTTAGCAAAAGAGCATTTCATGTTTACCAAGGTTTCCTCTGCACTGGAGGGGCCAGAGTGAGTGACCACTTTACTCAGTCTACAAAGAGCCTGTTACTTTAATTTCATACTCATCGATTTCTATTTGTAGCTTTCGACACTGTTCCAACAAATAGCACCTCATCTTCTGACTTGGCACATTATAGTATTCCGCACTCTATATTTCTAGATATTCAGCTATTCCAGCCTTTCTGCACGGATTTCCAGTGTTCAGTTCCACTACCACCCTTCTCAGTTCAGATTTCATGAGTCTCTTCCCACTTAAACTGTCTCTCACCTCGACTCCACCAAAACTGCAGTCATCTTTACCACCCCTCCTTCACCCAGCACCCCCACCACCTCCAACATTTAATCTTGCGTGCTTTCTATCCTGTCACAGATCTTCCATTTCACTTTGCCCAATCTCCTTCATTGTGGACCTTCAAATTATTTTTTTCATAATAGTTCTGAAGAGAAAGCTTTGCTTTACAGACGCTGTCCTGCTGGAAGATTTTTAGCACTTTATTGTGGTAATTCAGGATTGAATGAATGCATGAAAATTAAATTGCTTACCTTGTTGCCAGTACAAGTGTCAGAAGGGGTAATTGGATTGCCTTGCAAAACAACATTGCAAGGCAATACAAGTGAGACCACTTACCTTGTCATCTTGTGTAGTTCCTCCATTTAGCAATGTTTCCCCACCTCAGGAGTTACAAGGTGCAATTCCACAGCTACAAGGGACTCACTAAATGATTCTTTTAAAAACAATCCTGCCTCAAACATCAACATCTCCACACTGAATGCAACCGGAACCAAGTCCACTTGCATCTTCACTACACATCACCCAAAAAGTTTCCCAATCAAGACAACGGCACCACTGTAGTGAGTAACACAATAATCTTTAAAACAAATAGAATCAGTCATTCTATTTTCATTGAAGGATCACTTGATTGTTTCAAAGGTATCCGATTCAGAGATTGTTTCCCCCTCCCCACACATGAAGGTTGAGCTTCTGCGAGTTTATTTTTATGGAAACTGGAAATCTTTACGTCATAACACAATGGCTCATTTTTTGATAATTAAAAAAAGACAGAACGTGGAAACTGAACAGGAAAAGCTGAAAACTCAAGGGGTCAGACCAGTTTTGCTTGCCAACTTTCTTTCCTTTTATTACCCTTTCAATTGTACATTCTGGCCTGCTCGACATATCCCAAATTATGCAACATTATCTGGACTTGGCAACATCAGCATCACATTGCACAGACAAAAGGAGGATAACTACTCCTGAACCGTTACATTACTTCACTGCAACAGTGAAAAATCCTTTGTTCCGCCCACTGGCAACCTCACCCCAAGTTATCTGCTACCTAGACTAACTCACATTTGCTCCCAGCTCTAAAAGGTTTTCAAACACAAAACATTTTCTTTACATGGGTACTGCCCGATGCCGTTTCAAGCAGGCAGAAGCTTGAAAGTAAGTACCATCAGATTCAAAAATTGTTTCTTCCCTGCTGTTGAATGGTCCTCTCATATGCCAAGCATGTATTCCCAATCTGTGGCATTGTGGCCCTTGCACTTTAAAAATATAGGTACTTTCTCTGCAGCTGTAATACTATATTCTGCACTCTGTTTCCTTTCGGTTTTGCACTGCAACTCATGAATTGATTATAATCACGTACGGATGATTTTCCGGAAACAAAAGTTTTCCACTACTTCTTGGTACAGGCGACAATAATAAAACTAAGCCATGCTGTATTTTTCCAGCATTTTCTGGTTTTAAGGCCCATCTATTGATTATTGGTGGTAACAAGGGATTGGAGTTACTTGTGAATCCACCAGTTAAGCTTGTCCCAATCCTCACACTTTTGCACTGAACTATTGGGTGAACTAATTAACAAACAGTAATGGAATTTACACCGCTTTGCTACTCGACGATGTTTGTTGAAACTCACTCGAGTCCGAGCTAAGACTGAGTGATCATAATGGTCAATGGCATGACAGGTTTAGAGGAGAGGAGTCAACTTTAATCCCAGCAGGTTCAGACATTTAATTTGAATAGGTAAATATATGGAAATATAGACAACAACATGCAATGCCATACTACATGACACAGCATGGAGCAACCGGAAATAAAGAAACAGCAGGCATGGACATTTTACTGGTTGTTATTCTGCAAGTTAACCTGGTGCAATCTGAAATTATAGCACATTAACAGGAGTTCATCAAATCTTCATCAGAATCGCAAAGGTGGCTTTTCACTGGCCTTCATGTGTTGAGCTTTATACCAGAAAATGTAATGAATGTAAACTGCCGAGTGGGTTTCAGAATCTCATCTGGCTTCTGCTGAGAGCAGAATCTCTCAGTGTAAAGCATTCACGTTTCATTTACAATAGAAATGTTTGACGTACCAGTGCCCAAATACAGTGTGGGTAGCACACCATTACAGACGATGGGAGACAGTCTCCCCAACCCTACTGCAGTATGGAAGTTAGTAACAAAGTGGTCTACAATAATCCAAACAGAGTCAGCTAAACATCATACACCAAAACTTAATTCTACAGATTTCCCCAAAGCATTTGCCTATTCCAAATAATGGAAACACAGCATTGTTAACTTTTATCAAATATATTCAATTATGCACATCTATAATTGAATTTTTTAATCAGTCATCAACCCATGTTGTTTTTCCATTTCAAACATTTGCATAATGATATTTTACTTCATTATTCATTTTGAATTTTAATTCATTTTTTAAAAACCCAAAGCAGAAATAAGCATTTTACATTAGGCTAGTCAGATTGAGGGTCTCCACTACATTATGTTTAATCCTTTTCATATGATCATCAGATAAAGCAAAACTCAATCCAAATGTTTAACCTATTCAGATTTAGCCAATTTCCCATCATACTTATTTTTGTATTAAATCTGGTTTATAAACAACCAGTTTATCCAGAAATCATAACCCAGCTCACTGCCCCTCTTCCAAGTAATATTGATGCACATGACTCAATCAAGGCTGGTAACGGTCCGTTCAAGTGATATCCAAGGCTGGTTTCACTCAGTATTAAAACAAAACATTTCCTTGAATGGTTTCCAGCTCTGTTAATACAACAGTAACTTAAACAAAGACAAGAGAATATAATTTGGGTTTGTATTTTGCCTGATGCTGGAATGGTTATCTTGGATTATGATATTATTAGAAACACGGATGCTTTATAATTCCCTGCCAACCTATTATTACCTTGTAGGTATCACTGCAGTGTGTTACCTACCACTGAAGGACCAGGTTAGACGCAAATTCATCTGCAATCATCACTGGATTCTTTTTTTTTTTAAATCGCACTTCTGCGAACAAAACAGTTCAAAAAGGAGTATTGCACAATATTCAGTTATCATTGTTACAAGTGTACATTTTATATGATCGCAAAAGTGAACTGGGAACCGTAATCCATTTCCACGGGGAACAGATAATCCGTCTTGTACGTTGGTCGCTTTCGTGAAGCGCCTCGTAAACAAACAGAAATAATAAAACACGGTTCTTTGCAATAATACGGGCAAATGCCAGCCGAATTCGCAACCTACCTTTATCAGAGCTCTTTCAAAACACGAAGCATTGAACTATCGAAATCCCAGAGCGAGTCAGATAACTGTTGGCTGCGTGGTGTAGTTACTGCGTTAGCCGCTAACGGGCTGAATATCTCTCACACATTGTACCGCATCATCATTGCTTCTCGTTAATTATGAAGCACGCAGAGAGCCCCGTTTTGATGTATTGTTATTAAATAATTTGATATGCTTAATCGCATTAAGCTCCAAATATAATCAAGCTGCGCCAAAGCTAAGCTTCTCAAATCAAAATTGCTCAGAATGGGCAATTATATGCAATAGCACCCATTCAATCTTACTTCCGTTAACAAGTGTAATTAAGCAAGATAAATGCATTTAGCTGGTTCCTCTCATCAGCATTATATATATATATTTAGGTCTGAGAAGTAACAGAAATCTATGTATTACTCAACCTTTTGAAGGGTTGTAAATTTAAGTTATAAATTGGAGTAAATTGCAGCTTTCTCTGGTAATTACCTGCATTAAACATAAAACAGCTGATCGCCAGTTTACCAAGGGACCTGGTAGCTTTCAGCAATTTGTGTTGATTCCATCGTGCACACACAAAATCCTACTTACACTGCGCCCGAAGCATCTGAAAAGTGACAATCAATTAATAACAGAAACAAATGAGTGATTTTTGATTGGGTGGGGACTGCAAAAGATTCCCAATCTATAATCCAGCTCGTCGGTCAGTGATCATCTGCTAACCATCAGGTAACAGTTCAGCAAACTAATTAGAATTGCAACCAAGCTATTATTCCTCAATTCTCGACAATCCTTCTGAACTACCGCCTCTCTGTTCAATTCTATACTGCTTGAAATCTGTTCATTCAAACTCGGAGAACCATTTAATTTACTTGGTGATCACCAGCGTTCACTGGGGAAGTTTTAAACAATGATTTCGAAACAAGCGCATCTGCCCTTTTGTTTTGCATTTCCTAACAGATTTTTGGTGTAATTTGCCTTTTTTTTAAAAAAAAAGATAAGCAAATAGACATGTGAATTAACACTTCCCTCAAGTATACCAGCCGAGCAATTAATTCCTTAAATGATAACACAGTTCCAATATCATGAAATTATATCTTTATTTGTATTCCCCGTCTCCGCTCAATTAATACACAACAGGAAGAGTTGTACAGGTTACTTGACACTTGTTTTATTTGGTTTCAAATCCGTAATCCGGACGCGTTTTTGATCGCTGTAACATCCCAGTCAATAAAAGAAAACAAGAAACGAGAAGAGGTCTATAAACCTTCATCCAAGACCAGGAAATCCCATAACAAAATGGTGAAAAAAAAGTAGTGTTGATGTATACGTATGCAAAAAGACTAATCCAAACAGCTTAAAAAGAGAAACATTTACATTAGCCTCTTAAGCAGTCAGTTAAGCGAGTTATTCCGTCAACATTTCCAAATAATTTTAAAGCAAGTTTTCCACTTCGAAAAAAAAAAATCCCAAAAAAGTTAGGCATAAATCTACACAAAAACACTTTGCTGCAAGAGAGAGCTAAAATACAGCAGGGAAGGAGAAGAGGGCCGGGTGGGGGAACTATTGTTGAGATTCTCCACATTTTTCTTGGGAAAGAATTTAAGAAGAGCGCAAAAACGTCTGCGCTTAAAACAAATACACAGACAGGTTGCAAGACAACTGTTTTCCACGCACTGCATTGCACCTCGGTGCCACTGGTGTGAAGTAAATTAATATATTTTTAAAAATAATTTATGCACGAACATACATTCCATATTAAAAACAAAAACAAACAAAAAAATCCCACAAAAATATTGGACTATAATCATTCTGGCAAAAAGCAACAAAAAAACCCCCATCTCTGCCGTTTGAAATTACAAAGGCAAAAAAGAGTGGCCTGTTGCATTAATATTTCAACAAGGAAAAAAAAAAGACATTAAAAAAAAAATGAAGAAAAAATAGCGAGTTTTTGTTTGATTTGTCAGTTGCCTCTTGCTACTCACCAGCACGGGTTTTTAGTATCTAGAGCAGGCTGGTTGTTACAGTGTATTGTATGGAGCGCACACACACTGGAAAAGACACGCCAGCGTCAGCTTTAAAATGGCTACCCAGTTTCTAACCATCAATTCGGGCAACCCTTTCCATCTCGCCGTGTGGCGTCACCGGTGATGGGAGGTGGAACTGATACCTCTGCTCATGTCCGCTGGGGCTTTGTGACACATGGATGGCGCGGCTGCCAGGACCCGAGACAGGCAAGCCTTTCACTATCACACACAATGCACTGCAGATTTTCCTGATGATTTTTTAACCTCCCCTTTCAGATCTTTATCATTTGTGTCCCAGTACTTGAATCCTTGTATTTGAAATTCATTTTGTCCCTTGTATGAGTACGTTGTAATTTTGTAGTTTGCACAGCACAGTGATGTGATGACATGGCCCCAAATTATCCTTTTAAATGTAGTGGTCCTTTCAGAGTTGTCCATTCAAAATTTGCTGAGTACATGTATAAGATGTAGAGTGCAATATTATATATACTTAAGCCCTGAATCCCTGCTTTTCTGTGCTAACAAAGAGTGTGGGTTGGGAAGCTCAAGTCAAGTTGTTTTTACAAGTATGATGAAAATCTTGCTTGCAGCAGCATTACAGGCACATACACTCGAACACAGAAAATATAAATTACACATACATTTTGTCAGACACTGAAAATAAAAATACTACTAAAAAACCCCAAGTTTATTTACAATTTAGTTTATTGCCACTGGTACCGAAATACAGTGAAAAGCTTTTGTTGTGTGATATCCAGTCAGCGGAAGGACAATACATGATTACAACCGAGACATTTACAGTGTATAGATAGGAAAAATAATACTTTATTGTCACATGTGATACATGAATGATACATGATACGTGCAAAATACAATTAGAAAACCAGTCCATGAGATGGTCCTTGGTGTTTATACCTGGGGAATAGAGAGTTTGAATGTGTAGCTGGGTGAGAATGAGGTGAAGAGTATATTGTAGGATGGCTTTTCCACTGCTTGTCTGGTGAGCCCCAATCAGGGACCGAAGCACGACAACGTGTTTGCATTGATAGTGTGGCATCAGAAGTAGGAGTAGGGGATGGCATAGTTTGGAGGGTGGACAGAATCCTGCAGGGATTTCATTGGGGCACGAGTGGAAGGGGAAAGATCCATTTGCAGTAGCCCATGTCAGAACTAATGACATGGATGGGTCAGAAATGGCGATTCTGCTAAAACAAAATGAACATGAAGGGTCCAAATTAAAAAGCAGAACAATAAACATAACAATCTCGGCATTTCTACCTAGTCAGGTGCAATTTGACATTGGGTTAACAAGATTGGAGGGTGGCTCAGAGATGGGTTGAGAGAAAGGGATTTCAATTCATGGGGGATTGGCACAAGTCCTGGGGAAAGAGAGAACTGTTACATTGGAGCAACAAACAATCTGCTGGAGGAATTCAGCGGGTCAGGCAATACGTGTGGAGGCATATGGACAGTCAATGTTTCAGTCGAGACCCTTCAACAGGAGTGAAAGAGCAGAGGGGAGATAGCTAGTAGAAAGAGGCGAGTGGGATGAGGGGTGGTGGCAAGAACCATGTGGTAGGTAGATACGTGAGGAGTTGATTTGCATTTACGGGCAATGTGGGGGAAGGTGGAGATAGCAACAAAGGTTGTGAGGGATGTGGAGATCCAAAGACTGAAGATTCTGTAATCTGATAGGAAAGGAAGATGAAGACTTTAAACAAATAAGGAGGGATGGTGGTAGATGGTAATAGCAGAGGGAAGGGGGGGGGGAGGTGGGGGAGTGGTGAGGATTGGCAGGAATCTGGTGGGAGGAATGTGCTGGTGATAGGCAGATGGGGTTGGTGGGGGGAAGAGAAGGAACTAGGCTTTTAGGGACCTGGTAGGTATTGTGTGAGTAAGGATGTGTGTGAAAGGAACAGGGTGGGTAAGAGGAGAGAGAAAGGAGCAGAGGAGATGTGGGTTACCTGAAATTGGAGAATTTTAATGTTCATGCAGTTGGGATGTAGACCACCCAGGTAGAATATGAGGTGCTGTTCCTCCAGTTTGTGTTTGGCCTCAGTCTGGCAGTGAAGGAGGCTGAGGACAGATAGATCGATGTGGGAATGAGAAGGGGGATTAAAATGACTAGCACCTGGGAGATCCAAATAGCCATAGTGGGCAGAGTGTAGGTGCCTGGTGAAATGGTCACCTACATTACCCCTGGTCTCACTAATGCAGAGGAGACCAGATCGTGAGCACCAAATACAACTGAACAGGTTGTCGGAGGTGCAGGTGAATCTCTATCTCACCTGGAAGGGCTGTTTGGATCATTGAATGGAGGTGTCAGGACAGGTATTACACTTCCTTCCGTTACAGGGGAAAATGCCTGGAGAGGGGATGGGTGGGGAGGTCTCAGTGAACCAGGGAGTCATAGAGAGTGTGGCCCCTACAGAGAGCAGAGAGGGATGTGGAGGAGAAGATGTGACTGATGGTGGGATCACATTGTAGCTGGCGGAAATGCCGACAAATTATTTGCTGACCGCAGAAGCTGCTGAAGTGAAACATAAAGACAAAAGAATTCTACCCTATTTGGTTTTGTGGTGAGGTGGGGTGAGAGCAGAGTTGAGGGATATAGAGGAGAGAAAGGTGCGACCTGGTCAACTCTAATGGGCGGAAGCCACATTTCCTGAAAAAGTAAGACATTTCAGATATCCTGGTGCGGAAAACCTCACCTTAAGAACTAATGCGGCAGAGGTGGATAAACTGCGAGAATGCTATGGCATACTTACAAGTGACAGAAAAGTGTAGTCGAGAAGCTGTAATATAGGTTGGTATTCTACTGGGCCAGGCCTCATTTGAATCGGGCTGGATCCAGAGCCCAGTGAATCAGTCAAGTAGGGCAATGGATGTGGCTTTAAGTTAAATGCTGGGTCAGGGAAAGATTTTGCTGAAGGGAAATTTAGAAGTTTAAAGAGAAAGGGCAAGATAATGGAGGTTTATGAAACAATAACTAGTGTGCAGTCTGAAGAAGGGTCCCGATCCAAACATTATCTGTCCATTTCCCTCCGTAGACACTGCCTAAACTATTGAATTCTTCAAGCGTTTTGTTTTTTGCTCATGATAACTAGTGTGTGACAAGAAGAGACAGAATGTACAAACTTATCAAAATACCTTCAATGAGCATCAGCAAAATGGCAAAACAAAGGGCACAACTGCAGCCTCTTTACGTGAATGCATTCAGCATTTATCACAGGGCAGGAGAATTAATGGCTCAAATGGAAAGTGGTGGAATTAATCTCGAAATTATTGCGGAGATATTGTAAGTGACCAAAATTGGGAGTTCAAATATTACAGGAAACTTAAAGGGCCTGTCCCAGTTACGCGATTTTTAAGGCGACTGCCGGTGACTATCAAAGTCGTAGCAGATCACCAAAATTTTCTTTTACCCTACCACAATGACCACGACAATCCCGAGTCAGGTCGATACAAGTTACTTTTTTTGTGAAACTAGTACCTGGCTAAGAGATTACACCGCCTGCGAAAACATCGTAAAATTCCCACGCTTACCTGACCGTCAAACTACCTGTCTACCTGTCAAATGTCCTGACGGTAAATAAATTGGTTAAACAAAACTATCTTCTGGAATCTTCAAATGCCTTTTCTTAATTTAATATTAAGGACTTCCTGACCAACCGCCCCCAGACCATCAAAATAGGCCCTCACCTCTCCTCCACCATTACACTGAGCACCGGCTCAGCACAGGGCTGTGTGTTGAGCCCCATCCTTTACTCCCTCTACACTCACGACTGCGCCCCCACCCATCCCACCAACACCATCATCAAGTTCGCGGATGACACGACTGTGGTTGGACTCATCTCAGGAGGAGATGAGACAGCCTACAGGGATGAAATCCAAAGGCTGGCAGCATGGTGTTCAGTGAACAATCTTGTCCTGAACTCCTCCAAAACAAAGGAACTTATAATTGACTTCAGGAAAACCAGTGCAGAACACGACCCACTCTACATCAATGGGGTCTGTGTGGAAAGGGTACCCGCTTTCAGGTTCCTGGGTACGCACATCGCAGAGGATCTTACCTGGTCTACCAACACCATCACCACAGTGAAGAAGGCACAGCAGAGACTCCACTTCCTGAGGATCCTCAGGAAGACCAACCTGCAGGAGAAGCTCATGATGTCCTTCTATCGCTGCTCCATCGAGAGTGTGCTGGCATACTGTATAACCACATGGTATGCCAGCTGCTCAGAAAAGGACAGGAAGGCCCTTCAGAGGGTCATCACGATGGCCCAGAAGATCATCGGCTGCTCACTGCCCTCCCTGGAGCACCTGTTCAGCCTACGCTGCCTCAGTAGAACAGGCAAAATAATAAAAGATTCATCCCACCCCGGCCACCGTCTGTTTGTTCATCTGCCCTCTGGTCGACGTTTCAGGTCGATCAAATCCCGAACAAACAGACTTAAGAACAGTTTTTACCCCAGGGCCATACGAGAACTGAACACTACTTTCTGCACTAGGCAACACTGTTAAAACTTTTGTACTTAATATAATTGTATTTATTTGTTTTTGCATTTATTGCATATATGTTTTTACGCACCGTCAGGATTGGCTATTTTTAAATTTCGTTGTACTCGTTGCAATGACAATAAATGAATATTATTATTATTATTATTACGTGCTTCTAA
The DNA here is from genome assembly GCF_053455715.1 of Rhinoraja longicauda. Taxonomy (NCBI): domain Eukaryota; kingdom Metazoa; phylum Chordata; class Chondrichthyes; order Rajiformes; family Arhynchobatidae; genus Rhinoraja; species Rhinoraja longicauda. Next base: position 17,644,620 of record NC_135958.1, on the reverse strand, counting down.
ATGCATCTGCGACAACCTAACAAACATGGGGACAGCATGCGACAGCGCCCGCAATAAGCTACGATACCTGGCGACAAGCCAGCTGTCGCCGAGAAATTTCTATCTGGAAAATGTTTCGGCGACGCGCCGAGGTCCGCTACGATTCATTGAAGACTCCTCACGATCATGCCCGCGACACCCCGGCGAAGGTTCGGCGACAGCCTAGTCGCCGGCAGTCGCCTTAAAATCGTCTAAGTGAGACAGGCCCTTAACTTTTATCGGATATTGGCAAAATGGGGAAGAAAAAGGGTTAGCTCTGATAAGAAAAGGATGGGATACAGGCAGCAGAGAGAAAGAATCTGTGCTTGGAAACTCATGAAGTCGAATCAGTTTGGGTGGATGTAAGCTACAGGGAAGGACAGAAGCATTGGTGGGAGTTGTTTGTCAGTCGCCTCTTGCCACTCAAACAGTGGGCATCGAATAAATCAGAAAATTAGAAACATCTGTATCATGTATAACATAACACTTATGCGTCTATAATCCACATACACACTGAGCAAATAAAAGTAGCAGTAACTGTGATAAGGACCAATTGAATGAGAGTGTACCAGGTGGTTCCTCTATTAGTTCTTTGAGGGACTAACGAAAGAACAGGCTATTGCAGATCCAGTATTGTGCAATGAGAAAGGATTAACTCAGAAGCATAAGATCATTTAGAAAAAAGTGATGACAAAATGATAGAATTCTGTACAAAGAGACAATATGCGTAAGTTCAATCTGAAAGCAAAGTCTTAAGTCAAAATAACAAAGCAAATTACAATGGTATGAGGCACAATATGGTTTTTGTAGATTGGGAAACTCTATTAAAAAGTAGGATTAAAAAAAGTAATGAAAAGCATTTAAAGAATGATTGCCTAGTTTACAAGAAATTATACAAAAATCTTAAGAGAAATATGGTTATCAGGAGACTTTACAATACTACATTAACTTAAAGGAATAGGCTTAAAATATTGACAAAGCATAGACATTTGTTTGAGGTTGAAATGAGCCAGTGGGGGAACCAGTGGATGTGATGTATTTGGAGTTTAGAAAGTCTTTGTTAAGATGTCACGCAAGAGATTATTTAATAAAATTAGAGAACATGGTAACAACCCGGTATGGATCAAGGATTAGTTAATGGGGAGAAAACAAGAAAAGGAATAAATGGTTTGGGAGGATGTGACTATTGGGTCGACATAGTCATTGGCAACGTGTCGAGTTCATGGAGAAGTTGGACAAGCTTGGATTGTTTTCTTTACAATGTCAGGAGGTGGAGGAGAGACCCGATGGCTTTATAGAATTACGTGATCTACCTTTTCCAGACAGCAATTGTTGATATGCACAACGGCACAGTGGGTAGAGGTCGAGCTGCTGCCTCACAGCGCCAGAGTCCCGGGTCACAGGAAGAACGTACTAACAGCACCCATAGTCTGGATCGAAACCGGGTCTCTGCCATTGTGCCGCCCTTGACTCGGTGGGCCAAAGAATGAATGAATGAATGAATGAATGAATAAGTTTATTGGCCAAGTATGTGTACATACAAGGGATGTGCCTTGGTGCTCCGCTCGCAAGTAACAACAAGAACATACAGTAAACAATTAAGAATAAAGCATAAAACATTAAAACATTATGGTTTAAATATGTGAGTGAAATAAACCAGAGGAAAAAGAGACTACAGACCTTTGGTAATTGAGTAGAGCTAGTACTCGCAGAAAAAAAAGCTGTTTTTATGTCTGGCTGTGGCTGCTCTGACAGTCTGGAGTCGCCTTCCAGCGGGAAGTGCTTCAAAGAGTTTGTGGCCAGGGTGAGAGGGGTCAGAGATGATCTTAGCCGCTCACTTCCTGGCCCTTGCAGTGCACAGTTCGTCATGAAAGGGCATGTTTCCATGCTGCATGTCTGCAATAAACATATCTACTTTTGATCATTTAGAAATGGTTTACATTAGTGGAATGTCGAGGAAAGACTGATTTTAAAATAACTGCTTTTAATCTAAGAGAATAACTACCTGTCGTCAGAGTGGAAAAGTCCATGCAACCGCATACATTAATTATAGGTCATTCATGGTCTTATTGAAGCATATGTCACTGCCCCTGTGTTGAGCATTGATGTAATCAGTATTCTTGGTTGTTGATGATTAGCCTTGAGGTAGGTTTAGCTATTATAATGGCAATTTATGAAGCAGTCAGAGCTGAGCTAATTAAGAGTACGATTTGAATATCTCTGGGAAATATTCATTTAAAGATGTTATTTAATCTTTCACTGAGACACAAGAAACTGCAGATGCTGGAATATGGAGCAAAAAACAAAGTGCTGAAGTAACTCAGTGGGCCAGGCAGCATCTATAGAGCGAATGAATGGACCACAGACATTTTGGGTCAGGGTCTGAAGAAGGATCCCGACCTGAGGTGTCTTCTGTCCATTCCTTCCACAGATGCTGCCTGATGCACTCAGTCTCCCCAATAATTTTTTTGTATCTTGTTTGGTTCCAGTTTCATCACATCTAATTAGATCCTGGAAAGTGGGTATCAAGGCCAGCATTTACTGCCCATTTGTCCTTGAAAAGGTTGCAGTGGGCCTACTTCTTAACCCACTGCAGTGCTTCGGCTGTTGGGGAGAGAGTCCCAGGACTTAGACCCAGTGACAATGAAGAAGCGGCGATCTGTCAGGGTGGTATGTGATCCAAAGGGGCCTTGCCGGTGCTGGTGTTATTATGCACCTCATGTCCTTGTCCGTGGGGATTTTTTTTAGATTTAGAGATACAGCGCGGAAACAGGCCCTTCGGCCCACCGGGTCCGCGCCGCCCAGCGATCCCCGCACATTAACACTACACACTAGGGACAATTTTTTTTCACATTAGCCTAGCCAATTAACCTACATACCTGTACGTCTTTGGAGTGTGGGAGGAAACCGAAGATCTCGGAGAAAACCCACACAGGTCACGGGGAGAACGTACAAACACCATACGTCAGGATCGAACCTGAATCTCTGGCGCTGCATTCGCTGTAAGGCAGCAACTCTACCGCTGCGCCACCGATAGAAGTTGTGAGTTGTAAAGTGCTATTTGTGTAAATCTGGGCAGATCACTGCGGAGTTCTGTGGATGGTGTGTACCGGCCGCAGCCACCGTGGACTGGCAGGAGAGGGAGTGAATGGGATAACACCGAATACGTAGCCATGAATGACCCAGAAGCAATTTAACAGAGCATCTCCCACAACCAGTGTAAAAGGAAAGTTCAGCACAGCCAAGGTTTGCAGGAAAAATGTTCCCAATGTTGGGCGAGTCCAGAACCAGGGGCCACCGTCTTAGAATAAAGGGGAGGCCATTTAAAACTGAGGTGAGAAGGAACTTTTTCACCCAGAGAGTTGTGAATTTGTGGAATTCTCTGCCACCGAGGGCAGTGGAAGCCAAATCACTGGATGGATTTAAGAGAGAGTTAGATAGAGCTGTAGGGGCTAGTGGAATCAAGGGATATGGGGAGAAGGCAGGCACGGATTATTGATTGGGGACGATCAGCCATGATCACAATGAATGGCGGTGCTGGCTCGAAGGGCCTCCCCCTGCACCTATTTTCTATGTTTCTATGTAACTGAATATTTTAGATATGGATCTATTGAACTAGACTGCTTTAGACACGCTTGCTTAGCAGCAGAGAGGGGAGGTACAAAGTTGGGCAATTATTTGGATCATGATGCCACCCTAAGCCGTCGAAGGACAGTTTAAATGAATTGCGGATCAAGCCTCGGGCAATGTGTTAAGAGAAAATTAATCTCTCCAACTTCCACATAACGTTTTAATGTTATTTTCTGGCAAGGAAAGCGGCTGGACTTTATGAGGAGATAAAGATACACTGATACATAATGCTCATAGGCTCAATCCGCATTTTAGGGATAAGTGAATGAAGTAATTGCATGTTATCATGTAAGGACGATGCTGGCAGTGTTATTATCAATTCAGCCATGGGACTGTGAATTTTCCCCATAAATTTGAAAAAAGATATTTATGTCAGAATTTGCTTTAATGGGAATCATTAATTTTATTGTCAGTTAAAAATATTCAGATGTATGACTTATAAATGGGGAAAAAGAATGCTTTACCACAAAAATCAGTGTTCAAAAGCTAACATTAACTTTCTGGATTTTACACCAGCGCAGTTCTTTATTCGCTGTTCTTTTCAGCATACTCTCCAGAAAACAGCCCATCGCTGGTAGTTAACTAGGGTTTTGCCAGGGCCTCACAGCTCCAGACTCCCTCACAGCCTGGAACCAAATGCAAGACATAGGTGCTGAAATACAGAGGATTGTTGAGAGTGAGTGGCCTTGATACATTGGGCCAGCTATGAGCTGAATGTTAACAGGAATCAGGGGGAAATCTCTTCAATATCTGAACCCATATCTTCCAGAAAGAATGTGCAGGAAGGAACTGCAGATGCTGGTTTAATCCGCCGACAGACACAAAAAGCTGGAGTTACTCATCCGGTCAGAGAGCATCTCTGGAGAGAAGGCTGCACTTGTTGGAAACTGAGCTTTATACCACTGCCCTGCATCTGACTTCTGGTCAAGGTGACATTTTCCAACAGCAACAGCTAACCAGGCACAAATGTGCTCCGTGGCCTCTCAAAAAGTGCGGGTGAGCAGGTTTTGTCGACTTCTGTGTCCATGGGCATGTTTTCTTTTGAGCAGTATCACGCGCGAGCTGATGCACGAAACAAGGAGATTAATTTCTACACCTCTTCACCTGCAGGCCAGGGGCATTTCCCAAAAGACAATTGAGAACCTGTCCCTTTTAAAATCCACCATCCCTCCCTGCCTGAAGTCCGCCACAATCATCCCACTGCCAAAAAAGTCTGTCATCAGCGGTCTTAACGACTACCGTCCGGTAGCACTCACACCGGTCATCACAAAGTGCTTCGAGAGACTGGTCCTGCAGCACATCAAAGCCAGCCTCCCACCCACCTTCGACCTACACCAGTTTGCCTACAGAGCAAATAGGTCTACAGGGGATGCCATCGACACTGCTCTTCACACTGCACTGACCCACCTTGAACACCAGGGGAGCTATGTGAGGATGCTCTTCCTCGACTTCAGCTCTGCCTTTAACACGGTCATCCCGAGCAGACTGGTCACCAAACTTTCCGACCTTGGATTTTCCCAAACCATCTGCCAATGGATCAAGGACTTCCTGACCAACCGCCCCCAGACCGTCAAAATAGGCCCTCACCTCTCCTCCACCATTACACTGAGCACCGGCTCACCACAGGGCTGTGTGTTGAGCCCCATCCTTTACTCCCTCTACACTCACGACTGCGCCCCCACCCATCCCACCAACACCATCATCAAGTTCGCGGATGACACGACTGTGGTTGGACTCATCTCAGGAGGAGATGAGACAGCCTATAGGGATGAAATCCAAAGGCTGGCAGCATGGTGTTCAGTGAACAATCTGGTCCTGAACTCCTCCAAAACAAAGGAACTTATAATTGACTTTAGAAAAACCAGTGTAGAATACGACCCACTCTACATCAATGGGGTCTGTGTGGAAAGGGTACCCGCTTTCAGGTTCCTGGGTACGCACATCGCAGAGGATCTTACCTGGTCTACCAACACCATCACCACAGTAAAGAAGGCACAGCAGAGACTCCACTTCCTGAGGATCCTCAGGAAAACCAACCTGCAGGAGAAGCTCATGTTGTCCTTCTATCGCTGCTCCATCGAGAGTGTGCTGGCATACTGTATAACCACATGGTATGCCAGCTGCTCAGAAAAGGACAGGAAGGCCCTTCAGAGGGTCATCACGACGGCCCAGAAGATCATCGGCTGCTCACTGCCCTCCCTGGAGCACCTGTTCAGCCTACGCTGCCTCAGTAGAGCAGGCAAAATAATAAAAGATCCATCCCACCCCGGCCACCGTCTGTTTGTTCATCTGCCCTCTGGTCGACGTTTCAGGTCGATCAAATCCAGAACAAACAGACTTAAGAACAGTTTTTACCCCAGGGCCATACGAGAACTGAACACTACCTTTGCACTAGGCAACACCGTTAAAAAATCTTGTACTTAATATAATTGTATTTATGTATTTATTTGTTTTTGCATTTATTGCATATATGTTTGTACGCACCGTCAGGATTGGCTATTTTTTAATTTCGTTGTACTCGTTGCAATGACAATAAATGAATATTATTAGAAGTAAATGTTAAAACTCCATTTGTCCTACTCTAAAATCTGTCTTTCGCTTGTCTATGAAAGCTGGAATAAGGTCAATGCATCCTATTTATTTCTCCCATAGTTTAATTTTAATGGAAAATAGCTAAGAAAGGGGGGAGCAGCATCTAAATCTAGTGCAGCATCACCTAGCAAGGCATTCTGTGACTGAAGGCCAGGTAGCACGAGGAATAAACTCACACTGAAAGGCTTCACTCGGGGGAAGTGGACCATAAAAGTATGTTAGAATATGTTTTTATGAGGTATCCACATCGTACTCGAGGACTGTAGACTCCTGGCAATCAAATAATAGGTTGCAAAGTGGTTCAGTGTGCACGAAAATAATTCTGTGAGGTGAACGGCTGGTTGCTATGAAACAAGCCTACACGGACTACCTGCCAAAAGCAAGACCAATAAAAATATTCTTCTAATAATGGTAATCTCTGTTGGGGAGTAATTGAAATCCGGCATCTGACATTTGAAAAGAATGATCAGATAACCCAAATATTAGTTTCGTTTAGTTTAAAGATTCAGCTCGGAAACAGGCCCTTCGGCCCACTGACTCCACACCGACCAGTGATCCCCGCACATTGACACTATCCGACACATACTAGGGACAATTTACATTTATACCAAGCCAATTAACCGACGAACTTGTACATCTTTGGAGTGTGGGAGGAAACCAGAGCTCCCGGAGAAAACCCACGCAGTTCATGGGCACTGCTAGGCAGCAACTTTACCGCTGCGCCACCGTGCTGCCCAAACGGCGAACTGTAGTTTATTCTAGTTGCGGCATGATCACCAGTGTAGATCCCACAGATTTTTGCTCTTAAATTCTTCAATTCCCTTTGGAATATCGTGGCCACAGTACTGATGATCAGTGTGTAGCACCGATGTAGAAATATTTTGTCTCAAAAGCCAATTAGTTGGATTTCAGAACGCCTTGCAGTCCACAGATAAACAATTATAAAGAAGCATCTAATTTAGAACATAAAAACTTTCGATTGTACAAAATTAATTGAAAAAAGATATTCCACAGGAGAATTTTATGGCACATAGCACAGAATGCATTCACTCTGCAGAATTTCTTTGCTTTTCTCATTTGAGTAATAACACATAAGACACACATGGGTGATGTTATTACATTTTCATACATACAATAATTATAAACAGGTCATGTATTGTTTTTATTTTCAAAATTTATTTTAAATGATGAACAGCGCAACAATACCAAAGGTAGGCCATTTGGCCCGTCATGCCTGTTCTCACTTTCAGTAAAATCAAGGCTGTTGCTTATCGCAGCGCCACTTTCTTGCACAAATGTCCCATCTCCTGACTTCCCCAAAATCTATCGATCTCCATCTTGAATAATTTCATTTGTCCTCAGCAGACTTCGGAGTGTGGGCTTTGAGGAGTCGCAGGTTAGAGAGAGATGGGAGCACGAGTGAATAGGATTGTGCAAGTATCTCTTCACTGGTCGTGGAGTTATTGGTTCCACTGTTATTTGTAAAGTACAACCATTCCTCAATTTATCAAAGCTTTGCACACGTGGAAAATAATATTTTTGAGCAAGGTTTGGTAAACAGAAATCCTGGGCAAGATGAATGGTTATAAGGTTGCACCTACCACCTTCCCATCTCTGTCTCTACCTTCTTTCTCCCCTTCCTCCAACCTGACTCCATTTGCCCATTGACTTCTGTTTTACCATATGTTTCTACCTATTAACCATCAGCCTCTGTCTCTTAACTCCTTAACTCTTTTGGAAAGCTTGCAATGTTCGCAACATAAGTGACGTGAGCAGAAGTAAATATGTATGATTGCATTACAGAGAACATAGAACAGTACAGCACAGGAACAGGCCCATCAGCCCACAATGTCTGTGCCAAACATGATGCCAAGATAAACTATTCTGAAGAAGAAGGGTCTCGACCCGAAACGTCACCCATTCCATGGCTTGCTACAGCATTTTGTGTCTATCTTCGAATTAAACTAGTATCTGCAGTTCCTTCCTGCACATAAACCATTCTCATCTGCCTGTAGGTGATCCATATCCCATTACCACAATGGAAATGTGCCTGCAGGGTGACTAAAGCTGGGAATGAAATATTTCCAGGTTTTCAACATATTGGAAGGAATTGTTAATGAGAGGGAAGATCAGTGCAGTGATGAGAAATGATCTTGTCTTGACAGACCATGATGTAGAATTGGAACCGTTTAGAATTAATCTGAGAAATAGCAAAGGGCAGAGAACGTTGGTAGGTTCTTTACCATAGTTGCAATAGTGGATACAGCATAAATCAGGGCGTTAGAAGGATTAGTGGCAGGGGAGGACAGTAAACATGGGAAACTTTAACCGCATACAGGCAAATCGCATCTGCTGTAATGAGGTGGAAGATGAATTCATGAAATGTATTTGAGATGCTTTTCTATGTCAATATGTTGTGAGGGGAAAAGATTTTTTTGTTTGTTTTGTACTAATGAGAAGGGTTTGATTGATAATCTTGCTGTCAAGATCTGTGGCCAAGGGAGGATGCCATGGAGGCAATGACCACACCAACACACTCGTGGTTGAGTGAAGTCACGTGAATGAATGAATGAATGAATAAGTTTATTGGCCAAGTATGTGCACATACAAAGAATGTGCCTCGGTGCTCCGCCCACAAATGACAACACAAACATACAGTTAACAATTAAGAATAAAGCATAACCACATCAAAACAATACGGATTCAACATTACGGTCCAAACATGTGGGTGAAAATAAACCAGAGCAAAAAAGAGACCACAGGCTTTGGTTATTGAGCAGAACGACTACTCGTGGAAAAAAGCTGTTTTATGTCTGGCTGTGGCTGCTTTGTGAAAAGGTTTATTGACAATCAAGGAGAGTGGTGAGGAGCAGATCCAGGTGCACGTGGGGCCGCAGTCCCTTGTCATCTGTGGGCAGGTGAGGAGGCACAGGCAGTTCAGGCATCCCAACAGCCCAGTCTTGAATCAAAACTACCAAGGGCAGCTCAGCAGGTAGGGAGGTGCCCCACTCTCTAGGACTGGCTGCTACTGCCTGGGTTTTAGAGTAGGGATGATGATATGCAGGTGAGTTAACCCAATCCTGGCTAAATGGAGGCAGCTGTTGCTCCTCTGGCTGTGGCTTCAGTTCAGTCCAGGTTGCTGTCTGGGGTGCTGGTGTTTTCCGACAGACAGACAGACGGACGGTGTCCGTGGAGCTGATCTTTGGCTCCTCCCCGCCTGTCCGCTGGTAACAGGACTGGAGTGGCCCTTGGGGAGAATGTGGTGACACAGATCCTTCATATGGTGAGTAACATAATAGGGTTGAACCTTGCATTGGTTTTGAAGATAGAGTCATACAGTGTGGAAACAGGCACTTTGGCCCAACTTGCCCACACTGACCAACATGTCCCAGCTACACTAGTCCCACCTGCCCTCCAAACCTGTCCTAACCATGTATCTGTCTAAAAGTTTCTTAAACATTGGGATAGTCCCTGTCTCAACTACCGCATCTGGCAGCTTGTTCCATACACCCACCACTCTTTGTGTGAAAAAGTTACCCCCTCAGATTCCTATTAAATCGTTTCCATGTCACCTTAAACTTTTGTCCTCTGGTCCTCGATTCACCTACTCTGGGCAAGAGACTCTGTGATCTAGATCCAGATGATCTAGATGAATGCAAAACCAGCTTAAACCTAAACAAAGCACATTTTGAAAGTTTGAGACAAGAGTTGCTGTGGTTGGAGAATACATTGAATAAATGTGCACAAGGAATAAGTGTGGTGGACAAGCAATGACCAGCATTAAAAGAAACAATGCAAAGGTGCATTTTTCTTTTAGGAAACCAAAACAGAGAAGTTCACCAGAGGAATTAAAGATAGTATTTCACCAAAAGACAAGAATTATAAAATTGTCAGCAATGGCAACAAGCCTGGGGATTGGGAACATTTTACATGTCAGCAGAGGACCACCAAGGAATTGATAAAGAACAGCAAAGTAGATTGTAACGATGGACTCAGGGGAAACATAAAAACAGACTGTAGGAACTTTCACAGATTTGTTGATGGGATAAAATTATTAGTGAGGGCCCCGCAGACAGAGGACAGATAATTTATAATGGGAGAATAAGCAAACGCCAGAGGAATTTAACAGCAACTTTGTATATGATTTTATGAAAGACATACACAAATTACAGGATATACTAATAAAACAGGGATTGAGTGAGAATGATGAACAAAATGAACAAAGTGTAAGTCAGTTAGACAAAATAGTATAAGAGGAGTTGTGAGCTTGAAAACTTCAAAATCCTACAAGCCCATCTGGGATTTTTTTTAACCAAATACGATACGATACAATAGAACTTTATTTATCCCAGGAGGGAAATTGGTCTGCCAACATTCATAAAACATGAAATTAATGTGACGAGTGGGAAGTCCAAGATTGGGGATGACAAAATAAATAGGAATTAAATAAGTAAAAATAAAGGAAAAGACGAGCGACTTTTGGCTGGCTGCTGTGTGCACAGAACCGGAATCGGAAGCCCTGAAAACGGATCATGTAGAATGATCTACATTCTAGATTTGTGAAAGATGTGCCTTTGGAAATATAGGATACTTTAATTATCTATATATATTACTAAAACTTGCATCATATATATATATATATGAATCTTCCTTGCACCCTCTCTGGCGTTATCACCTGTGCTTTCTGCCCTTCCTTTTCAAGAGTCAAGAGTGTTTAAATTGTCATATGTACCAGCAAAGAAACAATGAAATCCGTGCTGTAGCTTAACAAGTCCATTAACGCAATAACGCACAATTAAAGACATAATAATCAATAAAGCAATAATAACAGTAATACTGGGTAACCATAATAGTGGAAAACCGAAGTCTGGGAAACAGTTCATAGGAGATCACAAGTTGTTGCTGAGGTAGCGGTTTGTGTTGTGCTGTGCACAAGAACCGTCTAGTGGTTGCTGAAAATGTGTTTTTCTTGAACCTGGCGGTCACGATTTTCAGGCTCCCCTACTTTCTTCCTAGTGAAATGAGAGCACAGCCAGGACGATGTGAGTCTTTGACAATATTGACTACCTTTTTGAGCCAGCGCCTCCTATAGATCCCTTTCAATGGTTGAGGAGGTCAGTACCTGTGATGACCACCACACTCTGTAGACTCTTTCGTTCCTAGACATTTGAGTTTCTAAACCAGACAACATTTCCTCTCAGTTCCATAGCCCTGAAACACCCATTTGCCCAGCCTCAGGCTTTCACTCATTTGGCCCATCTGCCCTCTGGGTTCGCCCTGTCCATGTTTGGTTGAGTTCTACAGGAGCAGTCACAGATTTTCAGGCTGGTTGTGGGAGAAATCAGATGCTCTGAAACTATTCTGTGCCTTGGGAATGGTGATGCTAATTATAAGGCTACGAGTGTGTTTTAAATTCTCACTTTGAGGGCCACAAAATGTCACACTATAAATAACTCTTTCAAACTTGAAAGATTATTGTTAGCACAGTTGGTAATAAATTTATTGCAGGTGCTCACTCTTTATAACTACTAATGTATAAAAGCGATGGATTGCAAAGAGTATGAATGAAAGTATCCTGGCTTTCCATTGCTGGCTTGCATCTATTCTTTATGTAACCGACCCATTCCAGACAGCCCACGGTTGAGCGCCAACTAATGTGGAAACTAACAGGAGAAAATGCTGAGAGTCTGGCTGAGCAAAGTGTCCAGATATTTTACAATCCTGTCCCCTGTGGGGAAACCATCTGCTCACTATTTGGCTACTCAGGAACTGATAGATATGGAATAAAATCTGCTGGATCATACATAATCTTCATCCTCTGCACCACATGCGTTTTAATGAATTGCAAACATACCCAAGCTTCGGGGAGCCTCAAGACAGATTGACAAGAAACTTGCACTACATTTTATCTTTCCTAACATCCAAAGCATCCTCCAGACATTGAAATACTTCTAAAGGTATTGGTCTTGCATTGTTGGAAAATGCAACACTTGATTTATGCTCAAGGACTAGAATTCAGAAGCCAAAAAGTTATGTATAACATAGAGACTTGGTTAGAGGTGTCTGAGGGTACTCTTCAAAAAGGAAAGTGCAATGAAATATATTTTTGCATAGAAACAAGACGAACATGTCTGTACCATCATTATCAGATCCAACTACACTGATCCTATTTTTCTTTTTCCTGTCTCATTTAAACCCCCCCCCCCCCCCATTATCCCCAATTCTACACCAGGGGCAATTTAGAGCATCCATTACCCTCCATCCCATACAGATCCTCCACAGGTTATGTACAGCTAACTTATGGGCACCCTGTGCCAATGAATGAGTGCCTGGCAGACTGGAGTGTTGCATGGGAATGGATTTGCCGGCTGCTACAGGCTGCAAGTGACTTCTGGAGGGTGGGGATGGGCCATTTCCACCTGGTTGATAGGAGTGTGTTGTTTTTGGGCCAAGGGATGTCTGGAAAGTGGGATCCTGTCCAATACCATCAAAGTTGGCCTTGCCACAATTTAAAACTTTAACTTGCGGACCTACCCTGTCCTTATCGATGTGCTGGATAACTTCCAGCCTCTCACCTGCCTCATTCCTGCATTGGATCTCAACCCCCTGCCAATTGGGTTTAAACCCTCCCGAGTAGCACCAGGATATTTGTGCACCTCCATTCAGGTGCAACCCATTCGTCTTGTGCAGGTTACCTCTGCCTCAGATGGGATTGCAATGGTCTAAAGATCTGACTCGCTCCCCTTTTACCACTTCATCGCGCACACATTTATCTGTCCTATTTTCCTGCTAAAACAGGTGATATCGTGGACTGTGGAGATGGTTATCAAAAACTACAGCAGGATCTTGACCAGCTGGGCAAGTGGGTGGTAGAATGGCTAACAGATTTTAATGCGGATAAGTGTGAGGTATTGTATTTTGGGAATCTAAATTTGGTCAGGACCTTTACAGTGAATAGTAGGATCCTAGGGAATGTTGTAGAGCAGAGGGAGCTAGGACTAGAAGTATATACTTCCCTGAAAGTGGCATCACAGGTAGATAAGGTGGGTGAAGAAGACTTTTGGCACATGCCATTCATCAGTGTGGAAACTGGGTGTAGAAGTTGGAATGTTCTGTTACGGTTGTACAGGAGGTTGGTGAGGCTGCACAGAGTGTGTTCAATTTTGCCAGGCCTTAAGGGCCTGGGCTCTAGGGAGAGTTTGGTTAGACTAGGACTATATTCTTTAGAGTGCAGGAGGCAGTGGGGTGATCTTAGAGAGGTATGTGAAATCATGAGGGGAATTGATAGGGTGAATGTACAGTCTTTTTCGTAGGATAGACGAATCAAGAACTAGAGTTTAATTTGAGAGGAGAAAGATTTAATCGGAATATAAGGAAAAGCTTTTACACTTAGATGGTGGTGGGTATATGGAACGAGCTGGCAGAGAAAGTAGTTGAGGCTGGTACAATAACAATAAAAGTCATTTGGACAGGTACATGAATGGGAAAGGTTTAGAAAGATATGGGTTGGCTGCAGCCCAATGGGGCTGGCTTAGATGGGGCATATTGGACCAGGCATGGAGGAGCTAGACTGAAGGGCCTGTTTCCATGGTGCATGACTGTCTGAATCTAATGTGCTCAATTACAGTGGCATGATTATACTATGATTATACACAGTTGGAACAGCTGCTTCACAAACCAGCAGCTCGCGTTCAATCCTGACTTTGTGTGCTGTCTGTGGGAATGTGCACGTTCTCCCTGTACCGAGTGTGTTTCCCTGTGCTCCAGTCTCCTTCCACATCCCAAAATATGCGGGTTGGCAGTTGAATTCACAGTTGTAAGTGTGATGGGAATCTAACAGGGCATTGTTGATGAGAATAGACTTGGAGGGCCGAAGGGCCTGTTTCCACATTGTATGGCTTTATGGACACCTATTGTTCTCAGTTGATGGAGGTGCACCATTTTGAGTCACTGATAAAGAACACCTTATGTAAGAAGAGCAGCAGAGTGCACTTCTGGGCTTTGGGTTGAGGCAATTTGCTTCACCATCTCCAAGGCCTTTACACTGCTTGCTCAGTGTGAACGATGAACTGTCAAAAATTCAGAGGCTGCTTTGTGTCACTCTTGTCTTCTAAAGGTTATCTTCTACCAAAGAAAGCTTTCAGAAGCTTGATTATACTATGATTATACTCCCCATAATGCAGAATATAACCAAGCTTCAACTAATAGACAAAAGCATAGCTGATCATATCTGCAACAATTTTCCCCGTGGTGTGAATGCTTATAATGTGAGGGGAAGAATACTTCCCATTGAAAGGTGAGATCTTAAAATAACCACTGCCTCATTAGCATTCATGATCATCTTTTCAAGAACTGAAATGTATGGAAGTAAAGTCGTTAAAAGCGACATGTTCTTACCTTTCGTCACCTTGCTACATTTGGAACAACCATTATATTTCTGTTCAGTGACCACATCTGTCTCGTTGAGAGGGTTTTTTTATGCTACATGATATTTCCCAGCCAAGAGTAGGTTAAATTTAATGGAGGGAATTTATAGAACAACCTACAGCACTTGAATGAACTCTAGGACTCTAGACCATAAAATTTATATTTATGTTGAGAATGAAACATTGGCATCAGTGGGTAGGTTCTGCCTTCCTATATTTGATGGGGGTGGGAGGGGAAGAGGGAGTGAATCTCATGGAAAATCCGCCACTTCATGTTATATTGAAAGAGATGGCCTCACACTTAAATGGCTGGTTCTCAGTTTTTCTTCACTACATGCCTGTGGCCTGATATAGCCGTGAATAACATGATACAGCGTTTCAGTTAGGTTTCAACCCAGTAGTTTCATTGCTTACATCTTGCGCCGTGTTGATTTTCAGTTTTTCCTCATTTTCTGCTTTATCGGTCTCAGTTAACTGCAGGACAAAGCGCTGACATTCCCCTTTGCTGGAAGCAAGTGGTGAGTCAATATAGAACAACTGAAAATGTGTTTGTGCTGAGAGCAACAAGTTGAATTTACATTTATAGCTTTATGTTAGTAGAATGTTCTATCACAGAAGCAGAAGCATAAAAAAAGGTGACACATTTAAAGAGATATCAAGAGAAACGATCAATAGCTTGGTCTATCTCTCCTGAGATGCTGCCTGACCTGCTGAGTTACTCCAGCATTTTGTGAATAAATACCTTCGATTTGTACCAGCATCTGCAGTTATTTTCTTACAATAGCTTGGTGAGCTTCAAGGAGTGGTTCTGAGGAGCAGAAACATGGATGCAAGGAGGTTTTGGGCTTGAATCCCAGTACTGAGAATATGCTGTCAATATTAATGCAAATTGATGATTGCAGCAAAAATGTTTAACTCCATTCAGGGTAAAGCCACCCATTTTATTGGTTTTAGTTTCGAGATACAGTAGCGACCCACTGGGTCTGCACCGACCAGCAATCCCCACACATTAACACTATCCTACACACACTAGGGGCAATTTTACATTTAGAACCAAGCCAATTAACCTACAAACCTGTACGTCTTTGGAGTGTGCGAGGAAACCGAAGATCTCGGAGAAAACTCACGGGAAGAATGTACAAACTCTGCACAGTCAGGATCAAACCTGGGTCTCTGGCACTGCAAGCTCTGTAAGGCAGCAACTCTACCGCTGCGCCACCGTGCCACCTTAAACATTCATCCCCTTTCACCACCAGTGGGGAACGGCATTAGTGTGTACAACCTGCTGCGGTGACTCCATCGGGTTTGCCCAGGATGCTCCATCAGCACCTCCCAAGCCCGTGACCTTGACCACCACAAAGAGAACCAGTGTGAGGACATCACCACCTGCAGGTTCCCCTTCTCAGCCACACGTCATCCTGAATTTACTGGCCGGTTCTAAGTCCTCGAACTCTCTGCCCCACAACACTGCTGGGACCAATTTCCCCAGGAAGATGTAAGCGGTTCAAGAAGGCAGCTCACCTCCTCCTTCTCAGGGGCAACTAGGGGTGGACAAATAAATGCTGGCATTGCCAGAGATGGCCAATCCCCAAACAAAAATGTGAAATAAAAGAAAAAGGGTGCACAAGAAGAAGGAATTAGAATAGAGTCACAAAGTCACAGAATTATACAGCATGGAAAGAAGCCCATCGGCCCAATGCCCATACTGACCAAGATGTCTACCTGATCTACCCATCTGCCTGCATTTGGCCCATGTCCCTTTAATCCTTTCCAATCCTCGTACCTGTCCAAATGTCTAATTAGATTCCTCTGGCCATTTACCACCACTCGCTGAGTGAAAAAGTTGTCCCTCATGTTTACCTTTGAAATTTCCCCTCGCACTTTAATCCATGTCCTCTAGTATTAGACTCCCCTAACCTGGATAAATGATTGTGACCATCCACATTATCTACAACCATCATGATTTTATAAATCTCTATTAGATCAGATCTCAACCTTCCAATCTCGTGGAAAAACAATCCAACTCCTTGTGGCTGAAGCTCTCCGGGTCCCAGCTGCACCCTCGTGAACCTTCTCTGCACCAGTATAATAATAGGTTTGGGGTCACTGCTCCAGTTGCTAAGTAGAGTTGAAGAAGGTTGAAGGGAAGGCAAGGGATGACAAGTGAAAAGGAAGTTGAACAGAAATATAAGAACTTTAAATGGGAGAGGTTGAGGAAAAGGGAGACAATGGGAGAGATTTGCTGAGCTGGGTTTGGTCCTGAGTCAAGATGGAGTTTGTGACATCAGAGGTTTGCAGTGGCTGGGCATCTTTGGGAAGAATTTTGCGGATGGGAAATGCACAGCTGGAAATTTCATCAACAGAAGGGATAGAACAGAGTGATGTTACCCCCCAGAGGGTCTCTGTGATAGAGGGGATGGGGTTTGAAATGTTAGTGGCACAGAGGGAATAAGTTGGTTCAACCTCCAGCAGAGGTCAGGGTTTGAACAGGATCAGCCCAAGTAATTTGTGACAAGAGCTGAAGACAACAGCCTCTCCTCACCAGCCTGAATGGACGCAGTTTCCCAGGCATCATTTGATCAGCGTGGTGGGGCGGCACGGTGGCGCAGCGGTAGAGTTGCTGCCTTACAGCACTTGCAGCACCAGAGACCCGGGTTCGATCCCGACTGCGGGTACTGTCTGTACAGAGTTTGTACGCTCTCCCCGTGACCTCGTGGGTTTTCTCTGAGATCTTCGGTTTCCTCCCACACTCCAGACCGACAGGTTTGTGGGTTAATTGGCTTGGTATAAATGTAAATTCCCCTAGTGTGTGTAGGGTGATGATAATGTGTGGGGATTGCTGGTCGTTGCGGACTCGGTTGGCCAGAGGGCCTGTTCCGCGTTGTTTCTCCAAAACGACAACTAAATAAAAGTGTGGAGGATTTTCTCATGACAAGCAGCAAGCCCCAAAAGTGTCCCGTTGGTGTTCTCCACACCTAATCCCCCCATGACAGAGCCTTTTTGGTGTTAGTTTAAACCATGCTCCCATGTAACTGGGTAACACCACTATCCCAGAGCACCTTTGTTGGTTAGTAACCCACATCCCGAACTGACACTGGTTTAATGCAGGACACGGGTTAAATATTGTTTCAACCGAAAGAATGTTTGTCAGTGGATTAACCTCAACCCAAGAACTACTTTGTCAAGAACTACCACACACCAGATTCAGATTCTCAATTTTTTTAAAGTATTTTAGAGATACAGCACAGAAACGGGTCCATCGGCCCACCAAGTCCACACCGACTGTCGACCACCTGCTCACACGAGTTCTATGTTATCTCACTTTCTCATCCACTCCCTGCACATGAGAGACAATTTACAGAGGCCAATTAACCTACAAACCTGAGATAGACGCAAAACACTGGAGTAACTCAGTGGGACAGGCAGCATCTCTGGAGAGAAGGAATGGGTGACGTTTCAGGTCGAGACCCTTCTTCAGGGTCCCCCTGAATCACTCCAGCATTTTGTGTCTATCTTTGGTTTAAACCAGCAAATGCAGTTCCTTCCTACAACCTACAAACCTGTATGCCTTTGGTATGTGGGAGGAAACTGGAGCACCCAAAGGATACCCACACAGTTATAAGGAAGAAGTGCAAACTCCACACAGACAGCACCCGAGAACATGATTGAACCTGGGTCCCTAGTGCTGTGAGTCAGCAGCTCTACCAGCTGCACCACGCTGTTGTCCTGGCATATCTTTGGTTACATTGGCGTATCTTTGGGATTGTGGTATATAATTCCAAGACTTCTGCTTGTTTCGGATCGTTCCTTTATGATCGTCACTGCAACATTCATTGGCATTTTTTTAAGATAGCCTATAATGTTACAGATCATAAGCTGAATTTGAATTATCTTTACTGTTGGAATGACTGTGGCCTGTCTGTTTTACATGATCCAGGGAATAAACCTTGACATTCCTCTTCTGCCAGCCCAGTATACTCCACGAGATGCAGTTAAGAATGAGATTATTGGAGAATTTAACAATATGACACCCTTTCTTCTTTGGAGATTGACGTCCAAATGTTAGCTCTGGTTCTGTAAGAGCTTAAGGTGGCTTATTTAAATTGTATTTATATAGCAATGAATGTATTGTTGCCTGATATTTACTTAAGTGAGGACTTGGAACAGTGCCCGGCACTCATGAAATCTCTATGTCAATATTTGGTTTGCAGCTTAACAAGCACTGCAAAAAATATTATCATCGTATTTGTATATCTGTAATAATCCTTTTACACTGTGCTGCCTTTTACTGATACAGTTAATATTTGGTATCTGTGTCGGGATCGCACAACTGAATGGTGCATAAATTTGGCACCGGGAAATCTGCTGGTTATACATAGACCTGTTATGAAAGTAGCTCTGCTGATTTGTTGCAGATCTGACTCCATGAGAACTGCAGCATTGTTATAAAACTGGTGCATTTAGCACGTTCCCTGCACTTAATTATAGGCAACTTTATTGACGATCTGCATTATCTCAATTGTTCTCTCTCCACGTGGAACCACATCAACATATTCAGCGCAAGTCAACCAGATGTGAGTTTGCAACATCTGAGAGGTTTATGGATCACTTCACAGGTGCCTAGATGTTAAAAAACAAAACAAAATTCTAGGGTTGCCTCAGTGGTCAGAGGTCACGGCCTGTGCATGTAACTTGGGCAGTGAGATGCAACATGTTGCAGACATGTCTATTGCAAGCTTGCATTCACAAGCTACAGTTTCAAAGATCCGAACAGTAACCTTGAGAAGACAGTACATTGGGGGCTGTTGCTATGTGTTGGGGAGGGAAGAGGCGATAATTAATTTGGCCAACTATATCCGCCGCTATCTTCCATCACCTTCTCTCTGGAGCCATCCTGGCACTTGCTGGAACCGAGGACAGCTCCTCCTCTCTAACTTGTCCACAAGGATATGAAGGTTCAAGTGTACGGACTACTGGGCAAGGAACTGCTGCTACTTCACCTGCAGTCATTTCAAATGGAAGTGGTACTTCCACATCCAGCAGAACTGTGGCTTAGTGAACGGGTCTCCTTTACGAACTAGGCGTGGTCTGAAGAAGGCTCTCGACCCGAAACGTCACCCATTCCTTCTCTCCAGAGATGCTGCCTGTCCCACTGAATTACTCCAGCTTTTTGTGTCAATCGAAGGCATGAATGAGTTGGGTAAGTGTTAGTTTAGTTTAGTTTGGAGATACCCTGCGAAAACAGGCCCTTCGGCCCACCGAGTCTGAACCGATCAGCAATCCACGCACACTTACAATATCCTACACACGCTAGGGACAATTTACATTTATACCAAGCCAATTAACCTACAAACCTGGACATCATTGGAGTGTGGGAGGGAACCGAAGATCTCGGATAAAACCGTTGCAGGTCACAGGGAGAACGTACAGACTCTGTACAGACAAGCACCCATAGTCAGGATCGAACCCAGGTCTCTGGCGCTGCAAGGTAGTAGCTCTACCGCTGTGCCATTGTGAAACGTGCAATAACACAGGATAGGGAGCTTCTCATATCAAATCTCGGCATATGCCTTTTAATTCAGACTGTGGTGAAAGAGCACATCACCATCGAACGCATGAATAGGCCTGACTTTTTCACATGCTGCAGAAATATTTATGAACATTCCCATTTGTAATCCATTTCATAAATGTATCTGCAAATGATCCGCATGATCTGTTCACTTTCTCCACCTACTGTTCTGAGGCATTTTAACATAACCATGTCCCAAGTAATGTATTCTGTATTCTGCGAGAACTGGAAAATAAATCCATCTGCAGTGCTCAACAGATAGAAAACTGTCCTCATGTACCTGAATTACTACGTATCATTCGCCCACCGATGGTTTTAAGTTGCCCAAGAATATTTTCTTACAGGAATTATTCATTTCAATTGGTGTCGAAATTTGTTGTATTCTTAAACTGCCCATCCTGTGAAATGTCAGCTGCTTCACAGACATTTTTTCTTATTTACTGTCAGCTTGCCTATGTTGGATGAGTCCTTGTACACTGTGCTGTGAATGCACATCTTTAAAGTTCTTCAGAATACTTAGAAAGGGGTAAAGATTATTTGAAGAAGAGCAGGATGTTCTCCAAACATTTGTGCAGTTGATATAATCGAAGTCGATCAACTGGCTTGTGTTTATACCTGTTACAGCTCTTCCCTCAGTGACTACTTCCATTTAATACCATTTCGCCTTCCATCTCATCTCTCCCCACCATCCCTTCTATCCTGCCCATCTAAGATGACGAGCAGCCACCCTCTTGTAGAGGTTTGAACTGCATCAAGTTATATACTCGCGACCATTAATTTCCAACTCAATGTGAGGAAGAGCTTTTCTGCCTTTCAGAGGACCATAGAGTTTCATAAGTATTCCCCGCCATCTATAGGGCACGTTAAGTGTGCGTTGGAACAGTCTCCACTCGCCTGGATGAGTGCAGCTCCAACAGGTTCAACATTCTCGTGGACGAAGCAGCTCACGTTATTGATACCCCATGAACCATCTAAGACATTTGTTCCCTCCAACACCTGCACAAATGCACTGCAGTTACCAAAGCTAGTCCAATAGTTACTCCCAAACCCAAAATTCCAGCATCAAGAAGATGAAGGGTGCAGGGGAACACCATAACATGCAGGGCCATTCCAAGCTGCACACTCACCTAAGCTCGCAATATACCACTGTTACAGTGCGGTCACTGGGTGTAAATTCTGGAACTCTGCACCCAACACCCCAGAGGAATTATGTCTACATTGGAAGAACGAGAGCAGTTCAAGCCAATAGCTTACTGCCACATTTTCAAGATTAATTTTGGTGTGGGCAATGTGAGAGATCTCAAAGAAGAAGTAAATACGATTAAAAAATTCTTGATGACATTTACTCTCATACTACCACAAGTTAGAACTTTCTTTCCTTCTCCCTGGTTCTCTACAATTAGTTTTGTTTAGTTCAGAGATACAGCATGTATACAGACCCTTTGGCCCACTGAGCTTTCACTGACCATCAAACACCTGTGCGCGAGTTCTATTTTATCCAACTTTCACATCCAACACGAGGTGCAGTTTTCAGAAGCCAATGGACCCACATACTTACACATCTTTGAAATGTGGGAGGAAACCGCAGCACCCGGAGAAAGTGCACGTGGTCACAGGAAGAGCGTTCAAACTTGGCACAGTCAGCACCCCAGGTCAGGAATGAACCCGGGTCTTTGGTGCTGCGAGGCAGCAACTCTGCCACTATGGCTCCCCATTTCTCACATAATTGCAGACGATGCCATCAGCGAGGAATATTTCTCCACCCCCACCTATTCCCCCAACTACATCATTGTTCACTGAGTCATCAGCCACATCCTCTCCAGGTAAAGGAAGTGGTTAAAATGGCTATGGGAATGGTGTTTAGGTTGTTCTGATAAAACACTATCGTTTTGTTCCTAAGAAAGCTTGAGTTATAGAAAATTGCATTATAAAAGCAATTGGGTCAATGGGAAAATGAGAGTTCGGGGGTAAGAGAGTTTCACACTTGAAATCATAAAGTTATTTTTCTCTAATGGATTTTCAAAAATAACGGTCCTTTTAATAACCATGTTTATTTTTCTTACTGTAAGCTAACAATACTAAAAGTTTTTCACCCTCTTTTATCTTATACCATTTGACCATTTAATCTCTCCTGCTCTCCACATTTTTTCAAGCCTTCCCTGTTGTTCCCCTTTGGCTTTCCTCTGCATCTTAGAACCAGATTATCTTCAGCATTTCCCAGTTCTGTTCACAGGTTACTGACCAGTAACATTAACCATTTCTCTTTCCAAATACCTCAGTGCAGCATGTTCTATTTTTAATTCACTGTTATTTGTTAATTGTGTTAAAAAAAAAGGGACTACATTAAAATTAATTTGGTCCCCGTGTGAAGCTTTTTGGCCAAATTTTGATTCCAAGAAGAATGCATCAATCACTCTCCTGTGTCCTCTATGTATTTGTATCTTCATTGTGCCTTCATTATATTTGCATTTCTTCGAGTTGCTTTATAGAGACTATTTGCTGTCACAGTGGTGAACTCAAACAACGGTGGTACATATGTTTAGTTGTCATCTACAAAGTCTCTTCAAAACTTAGCAAAGTATTAATGATTTATGTTTGAGCAACTGTGGTGAATGTGTGTGTACAAATCACCATTTGGTCTTGTGCCAATGCAGTGACATGAATACTGATATTATTCAAATCATCTGATTTTATCTTGGGAGCTTTTCAACCATTACTGTCAATGACGATTACGTACTTTTCCGCCAAAAAAGATAATGTGAATATGTAAAGTTAAAACAAAGACACTGGAAAGTTTTGATCATCGCACGCTGTATCCCGCAGTAGATGGAAAGGAGCTGAGCAGATTGCAATGTGCTTGGTGAAATCAAACCACCCTATATTGCTCCCTCTCGCTCTATCCCTCCCCCACACAAGTCGCATTAGCTTCTTGTTTTCACCCAACAAACAGCTAACAATGGCCTGTTTCCTTTATCATCATTACTCTTTGCATACCTTACATTCATTGTTCGTTATCTCTCTACATCATCATCTATATTTCTCGTTTCCCTTATACCTAACCTGTCTGAAGAAGGGTCTCGACCCGAAAGGTCACCCATTCCTTCTCTCCAGAGATGCTGCCCTTTTCCCCTTGAGTTACTGCAGCTTTTTGTGTCTATCTTCATCCTATATTGCTACACTGCATGAGGGTGGCACAGTGGTGCAGCTGGTAGAGCTGTTACTGTACAGTTCCAGCGATCCTGGTTTGATCCTGACCTCTGGTGTTGGGCTTGGTGCGGAGTTTGCATGTTCTCCGTGCAGGTGACAATCTGTTGGAGAGTTCAGCGGGTCGAGCAGCATCTGGGGAGGGAAATGGACAGTTGACATTTTGGGTTGTGACACTTCATCAAGACTGAAAGAATAGAGGGAAAATAGACAATGTAAATAAATGTGGGGGACGGGTCGGCAAAATCTGGCAGGTGTGTAGTTTGCAGTTTTGGTCACCACACTGTGGAAAGGATGTTGTTGTGCTGGAGATGCAGAGGAGATGCTTGAATTGAAGGACTTTGGTTACGGATGTGATTGGATGGGCTGGGCTTGTTTTTTCCTGGAGCAAAGGAGACTGAGAGGTGGCCTGATAGGAGTACAGACACATGTGAGAGGCATACATCAGGCAGGTAGTCAGAATCTTCTCCCACGAGCAGGCAAATCAAAAACAAGAGGTTTGGAGTTCCAGAGGGAATTTGAGGGGTGTTTTTCTATGGAGTGTGGTTGATATCTGGAGCTCCCTGCCAGAGCTGGTGATGGAATCAGATACTGTAACTCCCCTTTAAAAGGCAGTTAGATGGACACTTAAACAGGTGATGCATACAACGGTACAGTCCTAATCATATCATCATATCATATATATACAGCCGGAAACAGGCCTTTTCGGCCCTCCAAGTCCGTGCCGCCCAGTGATCCCCGTACATTAACACTATCCTACACCCACTAGGGACAATTTTTACATTTACCCAGCCAATTAACCTACATACCTGTACGTCTTTGAAGTGTGGGAGGAAACCGAAGATCTCGGAGAAAACCCACGCAGGTCACGGGGAGAACGTACAAACTCCTTACAGTGCAGCACCCGTAGTCAGGATCGAACCTGAGTCTCCGGCGCTGCATTCGCTGTAAAGCAGCAACTCTACCGCTGCGCTACCGTGTCGTGTAAAAGGGTCAGTATGGATGTGGCAGCTAAAGGGCCTATTTTGGTGCTGCAAATGAGATACAGCGCAGGAACAGGCCCTTTGGCCCACCGAGTCTGCACTGACCAGCGATCCCCGTACATCAACACTACCCTACACACGAGAGACAAGTGTACATGTATACCATGCTAAATAACCTACAAACTTGTACATCTTTGGAGTCACGGGGAGAATGTACAAACTCAGTACAGACAGCACCCGTAGTCAGGATTGATCCCGGCTCTCTGACGCTGCAAGTGCTGTAAGGCAGCAACTCTACCGCTGCGCCACTCTGCCGCCCTGCACCACTGCAGCTCAGCACCACAAACTCAAAACTACAAACTCAAAACTACCATCAGCAGCAGCAGAATTGTGCTCCATCATAATCCATAACCTCTTGGCCTTGCATTTCTCTCACCCTAACAATACCATAAAGTGAGGAGATCATCTCTATTTCAAAGAGCAGTGTATAGAAGCATTTCAAGAGCATCCTCCAAGGTGAGCCACAATCCTGCTGAGGCTGCAGTACAAGATTATCCGAAAGCTAAGCTGTAGAGGCAGCATGCTCAGGACAGGCCAAAGAGATCCTCCAGCCAGCAGTTCAGATTAAAGCCATGTCCTTTTGTAAATGATGAAAGAGGATTTAAAAAAAAAGCAAACTGGAGGAGGACAGCTACATTGTTAATGATGTTGCATCTTACTGCATGAATAGAAAAGATAATGTGGATGCATCTATTAAGTACCCTCCTACACTTTGTGAGTATAAGAAATGTAGGCGGACACTTCAGAAGGCAATCAGGAGGGCAAAAGGAGAACATAAAATAGAGCTGACAGGCAAGGGAAAAGAAAATCCAAAGAGAAATATTAAGAGATATATTAAGAGAAAAAGGATGGCTAGAGAAATAATAGATCCCCTTAAAGGTCAGTATGGCCATCTTTGTGTAGAATCACAAGAGATGGGGAGATATTAAATAAATACCTCATCTATTTTTACTGAGGAGCAGATTATGGAAGCTATGCAGTTGAGGGTTAGGAGTTGTGATGTTTTAGATTGTATACAAATTACCAATGAGGTGGAATTGGCACTTTTCAAGGGTTAAATCCCCAGGGCTTGACCAAATGCACCCTCAGAAACTAGGGAAGAAATTGCAGTTGCCCTTGCAGAGAGATTTGCATCATCTTTCATCACCGCTGAAGTGGAGTTCCAGAAGACTGGGGGAGGTGGGGGCAATAGCTATGTTGTTACGTTATTTAATAAGGACAGCAAAAACAAGCCAGAGAATTACAGGCCAGTGAGCCTGACATTAGTGGTGGGAAAGTTGTCGGAGGAAGACTCTTAGGGACAGGATCAGCCAGCAATTGGATGGACTGATTTGGAATAGTCCGCATGTCTTGTGCATGGGAAAGTCGTCTCACAAATCTGATCTTTTGAAGATATCACCAAGATCATTGATGAGGGCAGGATAAGGATATTGGCTATATGGACTTTGACAAAATTCTACGTGGTAGACTAGTCTGTAATGTTAGAGCACATGAAATAGACAATTGGATTCAAAATTGGGTTAGAATAAGGAAAGAAAGCATATTATTCCCTTTATCATGTGTCTGCACACTGTGGATGGCTTGATTGTAATCATGTATTGTCTTTCCGCTGCCTGGTTAGCACACAACAAAAGCTTCTCACTGTACCTTGGTGCATGTGACAATAAACTACTCAACTCATATACAGGATGAACAGTGATTATACTATTTTACTCTCACCTGTTTTCTCTCTCTTTAACAACCCTCATTAATCTGTTGGACATATGGTTCCATAAACAGTGGGATCACCTGTGCAACTCTGCTCTCATCCTATCAGATGTTCCCTCAATCTTATACATCCTTTCCTTCCAACGCCTCTACTTCCTCAAAGACTGAGGAAATTTGACGTCCCCAATTATTATTGCAAACCTCTACAGATGCATCATAGAAAATAAACTGTTGGGTTGCACCACAGCTTCATTTGGGAACTCCGCCGTTAATGACCATGTCTTGATGTTTACTGGAACGGAGTGTCGGCTGTTATTTCAAGAGACTTGGAATATTAAAGTAGGGAAATGTTACTACAATTATACAAGGCACGATGTTGCAAACACTGGAAAACATTTGTGTGCACATGCATGCATCTTCCAATCAGCCAGCCAGTGATCCACTGTGGCAGAGTATCACAACTAGCAGAGCTGCTGCCAGACACCACTAGTCACCCAGGATCAATCCTGACCTTGGGAAGTATTCACCCAGCAACAATGTGGGATCCTCTGGGTACACTAGCTGGTCACTGCAAGTTGCCCCTTCTTGCAAGCCAGTGCCAAAAGAGGTGCTGATAGGTATGTTAAGTTTTTAGTTTAGTCTAGTTTAGTTTAGTTTAGAGACACAGTGTGGAAACAGGCCCTTCGGCCCACCGACCGGCGATCCCCGCACATTAACACCATCCTACACACACACTAGGGACAATTTACACATACACTAAGCCAAATAATCTACATACTGGTATGTCATTGGAGTGTGGGAGGAAACCGAAGATCATGGCGTAAACTCACGCAGGTCACGGGGGGAGAACATACAAACTCTGTACAGACAGCATTCGTAGTTGGGTTCGAACCAGGGTCTCCGGCACTGCAAGCACTATAAGGCAACAACTCTGCCACAGCGCTACTGTGGCCATCTCTGATAATGTATGTATAAGTGAGAATGAATTGAGGGGTAGAGGGAAGTAAGCAGAGGGCAGTGGGGTTGATGGGTTTGCTCTCCAGGCAGCTGGTATGCATCCGGTGGGCTGAATAGCCTCCTTCTGTGTTGTAATGAAAACCCATTTTATAATGTTATTATCCATCCTTTTTCTGAATCTTGAAAGAACTATACTCACTGATCAGTGATTTAATGATGGCTGTATTAAATAATGTGGAGAAACCTGTCCATAATCAGCATCAAAGTTATCTCACATGAAAGACAGCGGTCCATTTCACTCAGCTGCTGAATAAGTAGTTTACTCTGAGAACATTGTATTCCCTTAGCCTGGTGGTGCATCAAATTCTGGTCAAGTGTGTGTACATGTCTCCGTGGCGAATTGTGATAATTCCTTGAATAGCTGCAATCGTTTCAGGGAAGATTCTCCCACAGTGAAACCAAAGGAATGCAGCAGCTGTTGGAAATCAGAAATGAAAGAAAAATTGCTGGAAATACTCAGCAGGTCAGGCAGCATCCGTGGAGAGAGCAACAATGTTAACAATCACGCTGGCAAAACTGGCAGAAGTTAAAAGATAAAGTTTAAAGATGCAGCAAAAGGTGAGGTGGGAAATGGGTTTGAAAAAGAAGGGAGGAAGAGAAAGAAAAGTGGAGGCGGGGAAAGGATGGGGGAGTGAAAGAGAAGGGGGAATGAAAGAGAAGCATAAAGAGAGCCATTTACAAAAGAGTAGATGATATAAAACAAAAGAGGGTTTACGCCGGAGCAAATCTCATAAACTGTACGTATTAAAGGCTTACATAACTTGGATGATCATTACATGAAATGGTGTATGAATGCTTTTTATGTTTCCACGGCAACCACCCTTCATCCAGGACCCTGTCTTCATTAATGATCTTGTTCCATCATCTGTTCTTCCTTCATGATTGTTCATTGTCCGTTCTGCCTGAAATTCCTTTGATGGTGGCTATTTTGGCCATTCAGTGGGACCATAAAACCTAACGTCCAAATTAACATAAGAAATAGGAGCTGATGGTGGCTGATCCAAAATTCCTCGTCCACTTTCCTGCTCTGTCTTCATAACCTTTGGTTCCTTTGCTGATTAGAAATCTATCTTACTCAGCCTGAAATAGACAATGGACTCCTTCCCACAAATCTTTGTGGCAAGGAGTTCCAAATTCAACCTATTGTAAGAAGAGATGACATGGATAGAACAGGTCTCGAGGGGTATGGGCCAAACGCAGGCAAGTGGGATTAGTGTAGATGGGACATGTTGGTCAATGTAAGCAAGTTGGGCCGAAGGGGCTGTTTCCGCACTGTATGACTCTATGACTCTATGAATCTAAGAGATCCATTCCTCATTTTAGTCTCATATGGACAGCTCCTTATATTGAGCCAACACCTTCTGATCCAGCACTCTCCTAAGTGAGAAAACATCCTATCAACATTAACCACATCTATCCTGATGAATTTCTTATATTTCAATAATTTTACCTTGCATTCTTCTAACTCAATGAGCAGAATCACAAACTCTTTAACAGTTCATCATCGTACATTAACGGATCAACCGAGAAAATATTTTCTTAACTGCCTCCATTGAAATAATATTTAGGGATTGTGTTTTTTTTGTCATGTATACCAAGATACAGTGAAAGGCTTTGTTTGTGTGCTACCCAGGCAAATCTTTTTACACATGAGTATAATAGATAGTGCAAAGAGAAAATTACCAGAGTCTAGAATAGTGTTACAGTATTACAGCATTACCGTTACAAAGAAAAATGGCAAAGTTTGCAATGAGGTAGGTTGGGAGACTGGCACTGCACCTTAGCTTATGAGTGGACAATTCAGGAAAGAAGCTGTTTCTGAACTGCTTTCATGTTTTTGTATCTTCTGCATGATAGGAGAATGGAGCAGAAAGAATGAGCGGGGTGAAAAACTTGCTTGATTATGTTGACTGTTTTCACTGCATTCACTGGAATTTAGAAGGATGAGAGGGGATCTTATGGAAACAAATAAAATTCCTAAGGGATTGGACAGGCCAGATGCAGGTAAAATGTTCCCGATGTTGGGGGAGTACAGAACCAAATGTCACAGTTTAAGAATAAGGGGTAGGCCATTAAGGACTGAGATGAGGAAAAACCTTTTCACCCAGAGAGTTGTGAATCTGTGGAATTCTCTGCCACAGAAGACAGTGGAAGCCAATTCGCTGGATGTTTTCAAGAGAGAGCTAGATATAGCTCCAACTGAATCAAGGGATATGGGGCAAAAGCAGGAATGCGGTACTGATTTAGGATGATCAGCCATGATCATATTGAATGGTGGTACTGGCTCGAAGGGCCGAATGGCCTACTCCTGCACCTTTTTTCTATGTTTCTATGTTTCTAAAACGTGGTTATTGACTTTCTTCTTTTTTAGACCGGGATAATTGGCAACCTCCCATTTCACTGGCATCTCTACAGAACTAAGGATTTTTTGAAGATTATAACTGTCTCTTTAGCCACTTAGTCGAGAATTCACAGATGCTGGGAAGAGCCCAAGCTCCACATTGAGGTAGGTTGGAAGATTGGGACTACAATGTTCACCCTAAATCCTTTTTGTGCTACACTTTCTGCAACTTCTCTCCATTTAAATCATTCTCCCCTTCTTTTTTGTTCTTCCTTCCAAACTGAACAAACCTCACACTTTACCACATTACATTCCATTTGCCAATTTTTTGCCCACTCACTTAATCTATCAATATCTCCCCATGAACTATTTGTATTCTCCCTGCAACATGCCATCCCACCTATTTTGGCGATGTCTACCAACTTGATTTTCGCACATTTGCTTCCTTCTTGCATATCATGAGTATGTATCACAAAAGGTTGCAGTCCCAGCATTGATCCTTGTGGTACCCCACTGGTCACTGGTTGCCCTGCTGAATATGACCCCCTCATCCCTACTTGCTGTGTCCTGGCTGTAATCCAATCTGCTGTCTATGCAGATTGGATTCTATGCTAATGTGTTATCTCTAATATGTTGAGTTTTTATATTGTGACTTAATCTTTGATGAGACACCTTGTTGAACGCCTTCTGAATGTCTAAATTCATTTCCTGGCCTCCCTCCATCCAAGGTGGTTGAGACTTTCTCAAAATACTCTAATAAATTTGTCAGACATGATTTCCACTTCATGAAGCAATGCTGACTCTCCCACACTGATTCACGATTTACTGAATGTGCCGCTATTACTTCCTTGAGAATTGAGTCTATCAATTTTCCAACAGTCGATGTAAGGCTATTTAGCCAATAGTTACTTAGTTATAGGCTCTCTTCTTTTTTGGCCAGGGATATTCCATTGGCAGTTTCCCAATCCACTGGCATCTCCACAGAGCTATGGAGGGCAGTGTCCACTTGGACTTCACTTTTCATTTGTACTTATTCAATTAGCCATTTTAAAATTCCTTGCTACCCTGCTCTCAGTTTATTGCGCTCTATTATCTTTTGTGCTTTTCTATGGTTAATTCTGAATTTATCCCAGTATTTAGGTCTCCTGGCAATGTTTGCCTCCTGAGCAAATAACAAACTGCCAGAGGAACGTAGCAATTCAGGCAACATCTGAAGAGAGAATGGACAGATGATGTTTTGGATCAGGAATCCTCTTCGGATTGACTTTAAAACTGTCCAACCTTTGCCTCTTTATATGTTTTCTCTTTCAACTTAGTACCCTCCTTAATTTCCTCAGTTAGCTATGTTGAATCAACCCTCCTCTGAGAACCTTTCCTCGTTACTGTGATATAGTGTACAGAAGATCTGATGCAGATCTGGCCAGCAATATTCATGATTTGAAGTTCCATCTTCATTGTTGGATCGATGTCCTGGAGCTTCCCGATCTTGCCTTCGAACCTTGGACTGCAGCGGCTCAAGGAGATAGGTCACCATCACTTCCTTGAGGGCTACAACAAATGGTTTGGCAAGTGACTTTATAGCCCATTATACGTGTCATACAAATCCTGTTGTTCCCGACATTAGTGGGTTAAAATAATTGCTTCATATAAGCACCATCCAAAACCTTTAAAAATGTCGTACCTTGATCATATGCTAGTGAACAGATGAATAAGCAGGCATGCCAGCACACTACAGAGTATTGATTGAAACAAGCAATGAAAAATCTCTGAATGACCTTGTGCAAGGCCGTGTAGCTAGACATTGAAAGAAACAATGTCCTGGAATCTGTGTGCAACATACCACTATATTTCATACGGACTTAGATGATGGGAAAGAAAGTAGCCAGTCTTCTTTGCCAATCACACCATAATGAATGCCATTGCAATCTGTGTAGTTGGAAGTGTTAGAATGCAGCCAAGGAAATGAGGAAAAACCTCTGGTAAATGTAGCCAATTTTGAATCAAAATGTGACAGAACAGAAAACTTTCTTAATGGCATATGATGAGCGTTTGACAGCACTGGGCCTCGACTTGCTGGAGCTTAGAAGGTTGAGAGGGGACCTCATTGAAACTTTTAGTTTTGTGAAAGGCATCGATAGTGTGGATGTGGAAAAGATGTTTCCACTGTTGGGAGAGTCTGGGACCAGAGGTTATAGCCTCAGAATTAAAGGGCGCTCTTTTAGAAAAGAGGTAAGGAGGAACTTCGTTATTCAGAGGGGAGTTAGTCTGTGGAAGTCATTGCCACAGAGGGCTGTGGAGGCCAGGTCAGTGGGTATTTTTAAGCAGAGTTAGACAAATTCTTGATTAGAACGGGTTATGGGGAGAAGGCAGGAAAATGGGATTAGGAGGCAGAGATCAGCCATGGTTGAATGGCGGAGTAAACCCGATGGGCTGAATGGCCTAATTCTACTCCTATAACTTGTGAACTTGTGAACCTGCAAGTTTTATAAAGCCAGGGAAAACTCCAAGAGAACTTCTCATCCCAAAAACTGTCTGGGTGGCCAAATATGTCCTTCACCATGTCATATTGAATGAGTCATGGACTCTGCCTTCCTAACCCACACAATTGCAGATGCCAGAAACCTGAAGGGCATTTGACCTGAATCATTAACTCTGTTTCTCCGTTCGTAGAACCTGCCTGACCTACTGAGCGTTTCTAGCGCTTTCTGCATCTCTTATCTTTGATCAACCTTTTGTTTCGCCAATTTAATACAGCTTGTAGTTTTGAGGGTAGGACCTCAAGACCTATTGTTAAAGGAATAAATGTAAACACCAGTGCTTTTCAGGAGCTGTGGAAGTTCAATTTATCTGGTGCTATTAATCAATCAGAATGAGAGAAATGGAAAGTCACCATGGAAACAGGGTAAATAAATAAACATATACGGTCATTTTAACCAGTCTTTCCTGCTTTGAGGTTGCAATACATTAGTAATATATTTTCTGTAGCTGGTGTTTAATCATTTACTTCACTGTTGTGGTTGTTATCATGCTTAATTAGTTTTATTAGATAATCATGCAGAAAATGACTATTGCCTCCACACATAAATATGTGTGGCTCTGGCCCCATTTCTACCACTGCCAATAATGCATGAGCAAATCGACGGGACCTCTCCACGCAAAGAGGCAAACCGGAAGAAACAAACATCACAAATTAAATAATATGAACTCAAATTCCGACTTTAAACATTATTTAAACATTGACGGCACGGTGGCACAGCGGTAGAGTTGCTGCCTTACAACGAATGCAGCGCCAGAGTCCCAGGTTCGATCCCGACTACAGGTGCTGTCTGTACGGAGTTTGTATGTTCTCCCCGTGACCTGCGTGGGTTTTCACCGCCATCTTCGGTTTCCTCCCACACTCCAAAGGCATACAGGTTTGTAATTGGCTTGGTAAATGTAAAAATTATCCCTAGTGTGTGTAGGATAGTGTTAATATGCGGGGATCGCTGGTCGGCACGGACCCGGTGGCTGAAGGGCCTGTTTCCGCGCTGTATCTCTAACCTAAACTAAACTAAACTAAATTGGCTGGGGGGAGAGTGAGCCTTGGCACGTTGTGACTGTGTCATGCCCACAGTTTGCTTGTCCATTCACTTCTGAAACATCTCACGGCCACAATTTTAGCATCAAACGGCCACAATTTTAGCATCAAATGATCTAAAAGACTATTACTGCTCTCAAATGACTGGAGAAAAATGCAAGCTGGATCTAGAATGGACAAAAACACCAAGTAAGATTAGCACTTGATTTTATGTTATCCTCAACCACAATAGTCTTGAATATCTGTAGCTAAAGTTGTCCTTCCTGTTTGTGCTCCTTGTGTGAACATTGGGCAAGATCAGGGTCGGACTTCATTATTATGTCCACACTTCCAAGTTTGAATAGACTCATGATGTCCACTGCTGAAAGAAATGTCAAGAAGGATCCATCAAGCTTCTCAGTGCGAGTAAGCACCTCCAGTGGATGAGAGAGGAAAGTGCCACAGGCTAGCTCTTGTTGGCTGAAGTTAGCACTCTTAAAGTGACCTTTCACTTTACACAGTTTTTTCTCCCTGTGAAGACATAGGCCGTCGGATTTGGAAGACCCAGACATGATTAGACCACAAATCTGTCTGTTCACTCCATGACTGAGATCCTGCAGCATTACTCTGAGTTATTGCTTTAGATCATGTGGCACCTTAGATCCTGATAAATGGAGGTAATGATAAGCAAGTCTCAAAGGAAGGAAAGGCATGAAGAGATTCATGATCATGCAGGGCCGTCTTAACGCATGGGCCTGATGGGCACTTGCCCGGGGGCCCACGAGCATAGGGGCCCCATGCTGATCTGTGTATGTTAAGTGACTTGCAATAAATAAATACTACTTTAAAAATGTAGGTTCAATAAGTGCTTTTTTCGCAACATTTTCGGTCACTAAGTGCTTCTCACAGCGATCTGTAAGTGCTTTTCGCAACAATGTAGCACCCTAAGTCCATCGCTAAGTGCTTTTCGGTAAGTGCTTTTCGCCGGCATGACAGGGGGGGCTGGTAGGGAAAGGGGGTGGGGGAGAGTAACGGTAGGGGCCCCAGTACACTGCTTTGCCCGGGGGCCCATAATGCTGTAAAAACGGCCCTGTGATCATGGGGATAATGAAGGGCTGAAGTGTGTTTACTTCACTGCAAGGAATATTGTGTGTGAAGCAGATGAGTTTAGAGCCTGGATCAGTGCTTAGAATTATGATGTTGTGGCCATTACGGAAAATTGGTTGTGAGAGGGTCACGACTGGCAGGTTAACATCTAGGGCTTCGATGTTTCAGGCAAGTTAGAGAGGGGGTTAAAGAGGTGGAGCAGTTGCTTTGCTACCCAGGGAGAATGCCATGGCAGTACTCAGAGGACATACTGGAGGGCAGGTCTACTGAAGAAATTGTTGATAAAGGCAGTTTTATTTTTAATTGATGGGTGTACTTTCACCTTTTTGTCCACGATAAATGCTGGGGTAATGTTCGCATTCTATCAGCTTCTCCCCAAACATTTGTCCTACCCATATGTTGTCCATATATTTCCTTCAGTGGCAATACGGTGGTTATTACAACAGAGTTTGTGCAAATTTGACCAGAAATGCATTACGGGACATCCTGACATCCCTTGGTGTTCTGGATTATATGAGGTGTATGTTCAGTAAGACAGTATAAATTCAACACTCTGTCGGCAGTGGGCACAGCAGTAAAGTTGCTGCCTTACAACGCCAGAGACCCGGGTTCAAACCTAACCACAGGTGCTGCCTGTACAGAGTTTGAACATTCTACCTGTGACCGCATGGATCTCCTCCGGGATGCTCCGGTTTCATAAGGTCATAAAGGATAGGAGTAGAATTAGGCCATTTGGCCCATCAAGTCTACTCCGCCATTCAATCATGGCTGATCTATCTCTCCTTCCTAACCCCATTCTTCTGCCTTCTTCCCATAACCTCTGACATCTGTACTAATCAAGAATCTATCTATCCCTGCCTTAAAAATATCCACTGACTTTGCCTCCACAGCCTTTTGTGGCAAATAATCAAACAGATTCACCACCCCCTGACTAAAGAAATTTCTCCTCATCTCCTTTCTAAAGGTACGTCCTTTATTTCTGAGGCTATGACCTCTACCACTTTTGGAAACTCTCCCGCTAGTGGAAACTCTCCCACTAGTGGAAACATCCTCTCCACTCTATCCATGCCTTTCACTATTCTATATGTTCCTCCCACACTCCAAAGACGTACAGGTTTGTAGGTTAATTTGGCTTCAGTAAAAATTGTAAGTTGTAGGATTTGGGATAGGATAGTGTTTGTGTACGGGGATCGCTGATCGGTGCAGACTCGGTGGGCTGAAGGGCCTGTTTCCACGCCATATCACTAAACTAAACTAAACTAAATCTGTGTACCATGCAGAAGTGTGGACCTGAGCCAAAGGTGAAGTAAGTTAACTTGGCTAGCACTCGTTAAAGGTGGGAAGGTAGGCTGCTACAGATAGAGGAGATGTCTGAAGAAGGGTCTCGACCCGAAACGTCACCCATTCCTTCTCTCCAGAGATGCTGCCTGTCCCGCTGAGTTACTCCAGCGTTTTATGTCTATCTTCGTTTTAAACCAGCATCTGCAGTCCCTTCTTACACAAGGAGTTGTGAGTGTTGTTTCTGCGTCTTCTATTAACTTGCCCAATTCCCGGTCGATGTTACAAGGTTGGGGGAGGTGGGTATTTAAAAGTGAGAAGTGCTGGGATTTCTTCACACTGCGGGTCGTGGATCTCTGGAATTCTCTACCCTGGAGGGATGTGGAGTGTAAATTATTCAGTATATTTACAGAGGAGGCGCCTACATTTTTGAAGGATTGGGGAATTGCGGACAGTCGGGAATGGCCAAATGGGAGGAGTTGAAGTCTAGGGTTTGATCGTATTCTCCTATAACCATGATCATGTTGAATGTGCATGGGGGCTGGCAGATGAGTGGCCTACTCTGTATTATTGGTTATTGTGCTTTTAGTTTTTGTGTTGTTGCATTAATGTGTCCGCAAAAGTTGCAGCAAGTATGAATTGAATTATTCCATTTGCATACAACGATTAAACACTTTTGACTTGACTTGATTTTCTTGTACTCTTATGATCACACATGAGCTGCACATTTGTAGATTCAGACATATTACTGTTAGCAACTGCACAAAAACAACATGAATTCCATCTATTTCTTTCTTTGTAAGTTCTGTTCCTCAAAATAACTGTGAGAACTCTGGGTTATCCTTGGTGGTGCCCATCAAGCAGGGCATGGTGATGGTTTCCCTTCTCAAAACACATCAATAAAACCAGTTAGATACTGCTGAATAACCTTGTAATATCATTGTATCCAAAGAAGGGTCTCGACTTGAAACGTTACCTATTCCTTTTCTCCACAGATGCTGCCTGACCCACTGAGTTACTCAAGCATTTTGTGCCTATCTTCAGAGTAAACTGGTATCTGCAGTATGTGTAGGAAGGAACTGCAGATGCTGGTTTAAACCGAAAACAGACACCAAAAGCTGGAGTAACTCAGCGGGACAGGTAGCATCTCTGGAGAGAAGGAATGTGTGACGTTTCGGGTCGAGACCCTTCTTCAGACTCCATGCTGACTCCAGCCTGAAGAAGGGCCTCGACCCGAAGCGTCACTCTGAGTTACTCGGTATCTGCAGTTCCTTCCGACGCTTATTGTAATGTCATATCATTGTAACACCCTGATCATCCACAAGTGATGATAGGTCCTTAGCGTTGGCCTGAAAGGGCAGCTATGTCAGATTCTTTGACTATTTTTAAGGTGGGGGGTTGACAGATTTGTGATAAACGAGAGGGTGAAAGGTGATGAATGATGGGCGATCTGATGAGCCATTATCTTATCAAACAGCTGAACAGCCTTGATGAATCTCCTCCTGACTTTAATTGCCTGAAATGCAACGCCACGTAGGGCAGCGGAAGCAGGTGTGATAGAGGTGTTTGAGGCTTTTGGATAGGCACATGGACATGGAGGGACATGTATTCCATGCAGGCAGGGGAAATTAGTTTAACATGACATCATGTTCGGCACAGATATTGTGGACTGAAGGGCCTGTTCTTGTGCTCAACTGTTCTCTGTTCTATTAAACCACCAGTTCACCTTATGCAGGGGTGAACTCTGAAGAGAGTGCATTAATTGTCGAGTCTAAGTACGTGCCCAAGGTGTGACCTTTCTCCTGCGGAGTTTCGGCACCATCAGCAGGACTTACTTAACTGCATTTTGATGAATGAAGCATAACAAATCTATTTTTTTGCTTGTGTCAGCCCACCATAATTTCGTCAAAGCTATCACTGAAACAAAATACAATTGGATTGTAGAAGCAATTGTATTTAAATGGGAAATTAATCAATGGATAACAACACTTAAATTTCCCATTACTTCTGCCTGAGAAAAAGAAGAATGAGCCTATTGATTGAGATTTCTGTTGAATGCCATGAGACTTATAGAAAGTTTCCTTGTCAGTTTGGCCTCTGGTTAGTTTATTTGACAGCTTCTCCTTTCCTGCTCGAGGGTATGCTTCATTGGTAAAAAAGTATTGAACTTGCACTGGTAAACTTGCTTGTTACCCTGATTATTAAGTTCCCAATCTTTAGGCCGTAATTCTGGTGGGCCAGAGTTGGGAGAGGTTCAGTGGTCCTGCTTGGCGGTGGACTCTTCTTCCAACCGAACAAACTGATGGTGTTATGAGTTTATCACAAAATGCTGGAGTAACTCAGCGGGTCAGGCAGCATCTCAGGAGAGAAGGAATGGGTGACGTTTCGGGTCGAGACCCTCCTTCAGAGTTATGAGTTTAGGTCTGTATTCTTTTGAGTTGAAAAGAATGAGAGGTGACCTTATTCAAATGTATAAGATCCTGAGGGTTCTTGACAGGGTTGATATTTCGACATTCCCACTACTGGAAGAGTCGTGAACAAGGGGACACTGCTACAAAATAAGGGACCATTTGTTTAAAAATGTCTTGGTGCAGAGGATAGTGACGTGGATCTCTGCTCCAGTTGGTGGGGGAAGCTGCATCATTAGAAGTATTAAAAGTGGAAGTGGGTAAATATTTGATAACACGAAGATGTGGAGATACAAAGAAATGGCCCAGATGAGGAGTTGACACCTGTAGAGATCAGCCATGATCGTATTTAATTGTGGGTCAGACTTGAGCGGTCTGATGGCTCATTCCTGCTCCTGTTTTCTTGTGGTTTTGGGTTCAATCCCATACCTGATGCTATCTCTGTGGAGTTTGTACATTCCCTCTGTCACCATGCCCAGAATTCTGTGTGCTGTGTTCTGACCATTTAATCTTCCCAAACTAGCAAGTTCCAACCATTCCATGCCATTCCAACTTCCTACACTAATCTCACTGGTGATATTTTGCACTATAGCAACCCCTACTGCTTATTCTCTCTGATTTAAACTGTTCCCTCCCCACATCCAACACTACCCTCCTTCCCATGTTGCAGCAATATTGTCATATTCCCCTTCTACCTTCACACAACACATGTACAGGACTGGCCCAATGCCCATCCATTTATTTCACTTGTGAATTCTTTTGGATATGGGCATAACTGGAAGGGCTTGCATTTATTGCCCACTCCTATTTGCCCCAGAGTTGAGTGGCTTGCTAGACTAAGTCAGCTGGCATCCAATGCACAGTGTGAAGCTGGGTTTAGTTTAGTTTAGAAATACAATGCGGAAACAGGCTCTTCGGCCCACTGAGTCCGCCCCATACACCAGCACTATCCTACACACTGGGGACAATTTACAGTCTTTACCAAAGCCAAACCTACAAACCTGTACATTTTTGGAATGTGGGAGGAACCCGGATAAACTGACGCAGATCACGAGGAGAACGTACATACTCCGTACAGAGAGCACCCGTAGTCAGGATTCAACCCGGGTCTCTGGTGTTGTAAGGCAGCAACTCTAACGCTGTGCCTCCGTGACACTCCGAACTTGGGGTCAGGTAGACACTGAGTAAGGATGATCGATATCCTCTCTTGGATTTTAGTGTCACGCCTTCTTCACCATTACTAAGAATATCTGTGATGCTTTTAAAAACCAGATTACTAACTGAATTCAAATTCCAAAGTTGTTATGGTATGACTTGAACTTGTGTCTGTGAGATTTAAACTCAGATCTCTGGGATACCAATCCACTCATTTAAGTCCCAACACACCATTGTACTAATTATATGCCATTTATTGAAAGAATCCCAAACCTTTGTTTCAAGTTTTGGAGGCAACGACATGTGGTGGGTTTGAGCTCCGTTTCTCAGTAGAACTGTGAAATAAATGCACTTTCTGATCCTGGGCCTAGACACTACATTATGTAAATCACATCTTGCTCTTTCACAAAGTATTTTATCTCTGAAAATGTTTTCCTTTGGGTTCCTTTCGGTCATGCAGCATCTCATAGAGCCATACAACAAAGAAACAGGCCCTTCAGCCTTCCGGGCCTATGCTGGCCAGTTACTTTGTTCTTCTCCTCATGTTCCCATCAACTCTCCCCAGATTCTACCACACAACTGTACACCATGTACAACTGTCAGTGGCCAATTAGCCTATCAACCCACATGCCTCTGGGAAGTGGGAGGAAACCAGAACACCTGGGGTCACAATGCAAACATGTAAACTCCATACAGACAGCATCAAGGATTAGGATTGAACGCAGGATTTCTTTTTAGGGGGGTGTATCATCCACTGCATAATACTTTCTTAAGCTAATGTAAGGGAATTTTGTTACTACATTGCCTGGTAATTTGGGTAACATCTTTCAGCTGAAACCCATGCATAAGGGCACTAATTACAGAGGAGAGCTTTCACTGCAAAATGAGTTATTCTTTCAGAGAGTGAGTAAAGCATCAGAGTGGCTCGAATGATCCAGGAGCAGACAGTAGGTGTTTGAATACGTCTCACTTACAGCAAAGAAATCAAACTAAGGAGGAAATCACATACTGATTAGAATTTTCATTTACTGGTAAATTCAGAGGCTGCCAGAAGTCGGTTTAAAGACTAGATTGAATTTTAAAGCTTATTTAGTTTAGATTAGTTTAGTTTCATTTAGTTTACAGATACAATGAGGAAACAGGCCCTTCAGCCCATTGAGTCCGCGCCGACTAGTGATCCCCGCACACTAACACTATCCAATACACTAGGGACAATTTACAACTATACCAAGCCAACTAACCTACAAACCTGCACATCTTTGGAGTGTGGGAGGAAACCAGAGATCCCGGAGAAACCCCATACAGGTCACGGGGAGAACATACAAACTCAATGCAGACAAGCATCTGCATTCAGGATCACACATAGATACAAAATGCTGGAGTAACTCAGTGGAACAGGCAGCATCTCTGGATAGAAGGAATAGGTGACATTTCGGATCGAGACCCTTCTTCAGTGAGAGTCAGGGGAATGGGAGACACTGAGATAAGGAAGAGTAGGGTGTAAAAACGAGACATCAACGGAGATGTAGATCAAGAAAAAAGTTGTAGAATAGATCATTGTTAGCTATGATTGTTTGGGTGGAACCCGGGTCTCTACCGCTGAGCCACTGTGACACCCTTTGCTTTGGGCCTGGAAAGCTTGAGTTGCAAAGTTCTCATTGGTAGATTGGAACTGCAACATCTACTTCAACTTGCATCATCAACTTGACTTAATTGTTATCCATGTGCCTTTGCGCCCAGTTCCAGTACTACGGTGAATTTGGTGAAATCCTGAAGTAAATACAGAATGACACTTCGGATCAAGTCAAGTTGAGTTAATGGTCATGTGCACAAGTACGGTGTGGCACAGTGAAACTCTTGCCTCAAGCAACACTACAGACACATGGACTTGAGCACACAAAAATATAAATTACACATAAACTACACACAAATTACATATAAATGATCATATGAAAAATTCTGCAAGACAGGAAAAAGAAAGAATATGCAAAACAAAACAATTAGAAACAATTAGTTCATCTTTGGCATGAGCAAAAAGGTTAGCAAGAACATGTTGGGCTGAAGGGTCCTTTATTGTGCAGTACAACTTTACAAGCTAATTTGAGGAGTTGAAATTATGTTTGTTGTCTTTTCCAATATTCTATCCACTGATCTTGCCAAAAGTTGATTAACTCTCCATGCAATTGCTCTTTGTGGTGCACTATCTGTTCACCTGACTGCTCCTACCACTTGCAGGGGCTCTCTGAGCACACTGATTCATTGAATGTGACGCACTTCAGAGAGATGTGATGCAGCAGAGTGTTTGCCAGGCCCTTACTGCTTTATTAGTCAGTCAGTGCATAGAATAGAAAAACAGGTGCACGAGTAGGCCATTCGGCCCTTCGAGCCAGCGCCACCATTCAATATGATCATGGCTGATCATCTAAAATCAGTACCCCATTCCTGCTTTCTTCCCATATCCCTTGATTCCTTTAGCCCTAAGAGCAAAATCTAACTCTCTCTTGAAAACATCCAGTGAATTCGCCTCCACTGCCTTCTATGGCAGAGAATTCCACAGATTCACAACTCTCTGGGTGAAGAAATTTTTCCTCATCTCAGTCCTAAATGGCATACCCCTTATTCTTAAACTGTGACCCCCTGGTTCTAGACTCCCTCAACATCAGGAATATTTTTCCTGCATCTAGCCTGTCCAATCTCTTAAGAATTTTATATGTTTCTTTGTATATCTCGTCAGTGCAA
The DNA here is from genome assembly GCF_053455715.1 of Rhinoraja longicauda. Classification (NCBI taxonomy): domain Eukaryota; kingdom Metazoa; phylum Chordata; class Chondrichthyes; order Rajiformes; family Arhynchobatidae; genus Rhinoraja; species Rhinoraja longicauda. The sequence goes on along the minus strand of NC_135958.1, from coordinate 17,602,830 downwards.
AACAATCAGGACCATCCACACTTTGAACTCGATCAGCACGCAAACAGTTCAAACTGACTGTTTTAGTGAATAAAATAATCTCTGCTGCTAATGATGTGCACCATGCTGTGTGAATTAAATTAAGTAATACTGCCAGCAGAAAGAGGTTGAAAGATGCTGAAGAGCCCAGGCAGCTGACCTGTGTTCTGGATGACTAATTAGGTGTTAGTTGCTTTCTCCAAATGAAGTTGCGGCTTCTGTTCTCAGGGGCCTCTCCTACAAGAGACCATGATGGTGGCACTTTCTTTATACTGTAAGTAAGTGGAGTGGGGGGAGATTATTGATTAGATGTAACAGCAAGGGTCTTGCTATGTGTAATGACCCTGATCCTGACTTATTTACAGACTCCTGCAGGTGCTTTCCCAAGTGGACGCACTTTGCTCAGTTATATGCCCCCATTACAGAAACAGTCTGTGGACTTGGTTTCTGAGTAGGTTTGGTCTCCTCTGCTGCACCCTGTCTCTGATATTGTTCTCACTCCTCGTACTGAGGAACGCTCAACCTCTCATTCCGGTTTCGTTCAGGTCAGGCAGCATCTCACAGAGCCATACAACAAAGAAACAGGCCCTTCTTCCCACAGAGTCCATGCTGACCATTTACACTGGCCGTGTTATTCTCCTCACATCCCCATCAACTCCCCCCAGATTCTACCGCACAACTGTGCACTGTGTACAACTTTCAGTGGCCAATTCACCTGTCAACCCACATGCCTTTGGGATGTGTGAGGAAACCAGAACACCTGAGGGTCACAATGCAAACATGTAAACTCCACACAGACAGCATCAAGGATCAAGATTGAACGCAGGATCTCTTTTTTTTTTGTGGAGGGGGGGGTCATACACTGCATAATACTTTCTTAAGCTAATGTAAGGGAATTTTGTTACTACATTGCCTGGTAATTTGGGTAACATTTTCAGCTAAACCCCATGCATCAAGGCACCAATTACAGAGGAAAGCTTTCACTGCAAAATTAGTTACCTTTTCAGAGAGTGGGTTAGGCATCAAAAAGGCTAGAATGATCCAGAGGTCTCAACCTCTCATACACTGCTGCTCTGTGGCTCTTGAACAGTGGTCGAAGCCGTCCTAAGGCCAGGAATACGTTCATCGTCACACATCATTTCTCTATCTTCAGTGACCTCTCTTGCTCTGATCATTCAATTAACATTTCTGACACAATCTAAGTTACTCTTATAGATAACTTTGCATTGTAGTAGTCCAGGTTATGGTGCACGTGTGTGAAGACTTCTGATTAAACAAGGAATGCAAAAAAACATGGATTAGGGAAGAGAGCTCTCCATGAGATGTCATTTCTAAGTTTCAGTTTTGTAGATACAGTGTGGAAACAGGCCTTTCGGCTCACCGAGTGCTATCCCATTTTTGGATCCACTCCCTGCACACTTGGGGCAATTTACAGAAGCCTATTAACCTACAAACCCGCACGTCCTTTGGATGTGGGAGGAAACCAGAGCACCCGGAGAAAACCCACACGGTCACAGGGAGAACGTGCAAACTCCACACAGACAGCACCTGTGGTCAGGAACGAACCTGGGCCTCTGGCGCTGTGAGGCAGCAGGTCTACCATTTGTGCTACTGTGCTGCCCACTGTTCTGCTTGGGATTTTCATGGAACAATTCTTCTGGTCAATTCTCACTGGAATCTTATTGCCATGCTGCACTTTTGCTTTAAGAGATTCAAGTTAGCTTTAACTATCATGGACCAACTTTAAAAGAGGGCAGCCTCTCACAAGGCTAAGTGCCCTGCAGCCTCTCAGCAGTACACTGAGCAGCAATCACATGTATCGTCAAGAAAACAGTGTGCAAGCTGCCCACATCAGACTAGTGGGCATTAGCTCAACTCACATTGCATTCTCCACAGGTTCAGGGCCACCAATTTCAGACTCTATTACCTATCAGTTTCTAAAATAATAAAACCTATCAAATTGTTGCCGTGTGGGCGTGGAGTTGATGTTTCCCTTGACTAGAGGGATGTGGTCCAGAACTAGGGATTCACCATCTCAGAATAAGGACTGGGAAGAAATAACTTCACCCAGTACCTTAGTTTAGTTTAGATTAGAGGGACCTAGATATCTGGTGAATCTTTGGCATTCTCCAGCCTTGAGGCTGAATGTATTCAAGGCAGAGATTTATAGATTTTTGGATATGAAATGAAACATAGAGTGATAGGATGATCCAACATGGAAGCAGGCCCTTCTGCCCAACTTGCCCATGCTGACCAAGATGCCGCATCTACACTAGTCCCACCTGTCTGTTTTTGGCCTATATCTCTCCAAACCTTCCCTATCCATGTATCTGTCCCAATGTCTTTTAAATGTTGCCCTTGGGTCACTTTCAAATCCTCCCCCTCTCACCTTAAACTTATGTCCTCTGGTGCTTGATTCAGTATTCTGGATAAAAGACTCTGTGCATTCACCCTTTTTATTCCCCTCATGATTTTAGACACCTCAAAAAGATCACCCCACAGCCTCCTGCATTCCAAGGAGTAGACCCAGCCTGCCTTTCCTTCTAGCTCAGGCCCTCAAGTCCTGACAACGTCCTCCTAACTTTTCTCAGCGCTCTTTCCAGCTTCAGGACAACCTTCCTATAGCAGGGTGACCCAAACTGAACACAACATGCTAAGTGCGGCCTCACCAATGTCTTGTACAAATGCAACATAACATCCCAACTTCTATACTCAGCACCCTGACGTATGAAGGCCAATGTACCGAAAACCTTCTTGACAACCGTATCTACCTGTGATGCCATATTCGGGAAACCATGTACCTGCACTTCTAGATCTCTCTGTTGTGCAACACTCCCCAGGGAACAGCCATTCACTATGAACATCCTGCCCTGGTTTGACTTCCCAAAATGCAACAGCTCACATTTATCTGCATTAGACTCCATCAACCATTCTTTTGCCCACTTGCCCAGCTGATCAAAATCCTGCATCAAAACTGTCTTCATAGAAGACAAATACAGAAATGCAGTATTAAAAGCCTAACTCTACTGCCCTCCTTTAAGTGTGTTTTTATTCCTCCATTTGAATTGTTCCCCAATACTGTGGCCAGTTTATCCATCCTCCCTGTGGCCCACCCAGGCTGCTGGAACTGCGTATACATTAGGCTGAGTCCCTGGCGAATTACCTTTCTGAATATCCATAACTTCTTTATACATGCCCCCTCCTTCCTGTTCTGCCTGACTCACTGATTCTACAGTATTAAATCTAACGTCCAACATGAAATAAATTCCCTTGAAATAAATGGACTTGGAGTCTGAGCATGAATACTCTCCCTCCTTGATTCAGAGCAGTGTCCAAAGCTCAGACCCTGGCTCATCAACTCTGAGCCCAAGTTTAGTTTAGTCTAGTTTAGTTTAATTTAGTTTAGAAATACAGCACAGAAACAGGCCCTTCGGCCCGCCAAGCACACTCTGACCAGCGATCCCCACGCACTTACATTATCCTGCACACTTGGGTCAATTTACAATTATACCAAGCCAATTAACCTGAAACGCCTTTGGAGTGTGGGAGAAACCGGAGAACCCGGAGAAAATCCACACGTCACGGGGGAAACGTACAAACTCTGTACAGATAGCAGCCAGAGTCAGGATCAAACCAGAGTCTCTGGCGCCTTAAGACAGCAACTGTACCACTGTGCCACCATGCCCCCTGAATATTTATAGCAGATGTCATCATGATGGGTTCCAATAGTTGCCATCTGGTTTTACACACATCAGTTGCATCATGCCTTTCTTAATTTTATTTATTGATCTGATTAAGTTTAGAATGGTGTGAGAGGAATAAATTCAAAAGTAATTTTGGAATTGGAGCTTTCTCGACATTAACCAGCCTCATTTCAGATAATATTTTAAATTGTCCTCACAAATCTACTTCAAATTCACTGCCGTCACCATTCCTAAGCTGGAAATCTGGCATGGGCCCATTCCCATTCCATAACTCATGTCGGGAGCAAAAAGTCAATAATAAATCTTAACCTGTCCCATGACAATGAAAGACTGGTGAAAGATACACAAACTGAAATAAGCCACATCTAGCATTCAACCACTATGGAAAGATGGACAATATGCAGTATTTACGCAACATAACTTTCCCAATAACTTTCCCAAGCTCCAGTAGAGAGTCAATGCAAGCAACCAACAGAAGAATACACCTTGCTTCTAAACTGGATTGTGGAGAATGAACCAGTGTAGTATGCTCCCAACTCTCCATGCAGATTCACAACTGATGCTTAACTTTGAAATTCTCATACACAATGGATGTATACACTGACCAATGCAATCAATGTACCGCTGTTCTGTAATCACCAACAGTCTGAAAATATGGGCTATCATTTAACGTTGAGCGTGGATATGTTTCTCCACTCAGAGTGTGGTGAACTCTGGAATAGTCTGCCATAGAATGTGGTGGAGGCTAAGCCACTAAATATCTTTCAGAGAGGAGCAGGCACATCTCTAGACTCAAACGCTATCAGGGAAGAAGTGAAAATGTGGTTTAGTTTAGTTTAGTTTAGAGATACAGCACGGAAACAGGCCCTTCGGCCCACCGAGTCCGTACCGACCAGCGATCTCTGCACATTAACACTAGTGACAATTTTACATTTATACCAAGCCAATTAACCTACAAACCTGCACGTCTTTGGAGTAGAAACACAGAAACACAGAAGAATAGGTGCAGGAATAGGCCATTCGGCCTTTCAAGCCAGCACCTCCATTCAATATGATCATGGCTGATCATCTAAAGTCAGTACCATGTTCCTGGTTTTTCCCCATATCCCTTGATTCCTTTAGCCCAACGAACTAGATCTAGCTCTCTCTTGAAAACATTCAATAAATTGATTTATTCACAAAATGCTGGAGTAACTCAGCAGGTCAGGCAGCATCTCGGGAGAGAAGGAATGGGTGACGTTTCGGGTCGAGACCCTACTTCAGACTGACCTGCTGAGTTATTCCAGCATTTTGTGAATAAATCGATTTGTACCAGCATCTGCAGTTATTTTCTTATACTTCAATAAATTGGCTTCCACTGCCTGCTGAGGCAGAGAATTCCACAGATTCATAACTCTAGGTGAAGATGTTTTTCCACATCTCAGTCCTAAATGGCCTACCCCTTGCTCTTAAACTGTGACCCCTGGTTCTGGACTCCCCCAACATCAGGAATATTTTCCCTGCATCTAGCCTGTTCAATCCTTTAAGAATTTTATACGTTTCTATAAGATCCCCTCTCATCCTTCCAAATTCCATTGAATATAAGCCCAGTCAACCCATTCTTTCATCATATGTCAGTTCACCGGGAATTAACCTGGTGAACCTACGCTGCACTACCTCAATAGCAATAATGTCCTTCCTCAAATTAGGAGACCAAAATTGCACACAATACTCCAGGTGCGGTCCCACCAGGGCCCTGTACAACTGCAGTTGGGCCTCCTTGCTTCCAAACTCAAATCCTCTCTCATTGAACGCCAACATGCCATTAGCTTTCTTCACTGCCTGCTGTACCTGCATGCCTACTTTCAGTGACTGATGTACAAGCACACCAGTCTTGTTGCACCTCCCCTTTTCCTAATCTGACACCATTGAGATAATAATCTGCCTTCTGTTCAAGCCACCAAAGTGGATAACCTCACATTTATCCACATTATACTGCATCTGCCATGCATCTGCCCACTCACCCAACCTATCCATTACCCTGCAGCCTCAACTACGCTGTCACCCAGCTTTGTGTCATCCACAACCTTGGTGATGTCACATTTAATTCCCTTGTCTAAATCATTGATACATGTTGTAAATAACTGGGGTCCCAGTACCGAGCCTTGTGGCACCCTACTAGTCACTGCCTGCCATTCTGAAATTCCTACTCTTTGCTTCCTGTCTGCCAGCCAGTTCACTATCCATTTCAATACCCTATCCCCAATACCATGTGCTCTAATTTTGCACACTAATCTCTTGTGTGGGACCCTGTCAAAGGCTTTTTGAAAGTCCAAATACATCAAAGGCTTTTTGAAAGTCCAGATGCAGTGTGGGAGGATACCAAAGTTCTCGGAGAAAACCCACACAGGTCACGGGGAGAAGGTACAAACTCCATAGAGACAAGCAGCCGCAGCCAGGATTGAACCCGGGCCTCTGGCACAGTAAGCACTTTAAGGCAGCAACTCTACCGCTGCGCTACTGGTATTGTGATAGAAGACGAGCCGTGATTGATTTGACTGCTGGGGCAGGTGTGATGGGCTGAATGGGTTCCTCCTGCTCCTGTTGCTACACGTAAATACTGATGTATGAATACCTTGTAAACTGTCAGGACAAGAGATGTGTGAAGAGCAAAAACTAATTATTTTGTAAAGTAGCCATCAAAATATCAAATTTCTGGAAATGTATAGGGTTATTAACTCAAAACTAATGATATCAAACCTTGAATTGCAGTGTGATTAATCTGTTCATTCGTGACAGATTGTCCAGAGTTCATTGTTTATCATATTGAAAGAAAGCAGCTTACCATGTAGCACCTACAGCTCAGCATAATCAAAGCAGAAAAGTTGATGGATGCTTTTGTCACGAAATGTGTAAGCAGGAAGTCTGAGAAGCTGCTTCATTTAAAATTACAATGATGTAAAAAATGCCACAGCCTTGTTTTAAAATATGCTGGGTGATGGGAAGTATTCCAATCCTTCCGTACTCATTTTAACCCTTCCCAGGATCTGTGTGGAAGTACAGCAGCAGCTGTGATATTGATCCTATCGGTCCTGTTGTCCCGTCATTGACAGTGGGTCAGTTAGGACCTCTGGCAGCTCATTCACAATGCCCATCACCTGTGTGAAAAAGCTGCCCCTCAGGTACCTATCAGGTATCTGTCCCCTGGCTTGAAATAGGCCACCCATTATTTTTAAAGGGAGCCTTAAGGGCCTGTCCCACTTTGGCGATTTTAAGACGACTGCCGGCGACTAGGCTGTCACCGACAGTTCGCTGGGGTGTCGTGGGCATTATCGTGAGGAGTCTTCAAAGAATCGTAGTGGATCTCAGCGCGTCGCTGAGAAATCAACAGGATTGAAATTTCTCGGCGACAGCTGGCTTGTCGCCAGGTATCGTTGCTTATTGCGGGCGCTGTCGCATGCTGTCCCCAGGTTTGCTAGGTTCTCTTAGATGCATTTAGAAGCATGTATTATTAAATTAAGTAAAGTCATTTGAAGATACCATAAAATACTTGTGTTTAACCGATTTATTTACCGTCAGGACATTTGACAGGTAGATTGGAGGCGACAGTTTGACGGTCAGGTAAGCATGGGAATTTTTGCGATGTTTATGGCCATCGTTGATTACATTTAAAGTGGGCTCCCAACTCAGATATGCAACTCAGAAACCAGAGATGCATCTCCAGTACATTTTCATAGAATGCACACACTCGTACAAAAATCCATTTAACCACGTTTAAAATTAAATTTCTTAATACTGCTATTAGTAAACTGGAAGTCAATCCAGTTTATGTCTTGTTACCGTGAAGCTTGGTTTTCAAGTAACCCGGGCAAGAAGTTATATTTCAAAACTCTCAAGTAATTACAGACTTGTCAGTGATTTCAGCTAAACTTAGGATGCCGGAGAACCATTGATAAGCGTGGGAATTTTGCGATGTTTCCGAAGACAGTGTAATCTCGACCTGACTCGTCATTGTCGTGGTCATTGTCGTAGGGTAAAAGAAAATATTGTCGATCTGCTACAACTTTGACAATCGCCGGCAGTCGCCTAAAAAATCGCCTCAGTGGGACAGGCCCTTAAAGTTCTTTGGCGCTAATATTACCAATGATCTTACCAAGGCGGCACGGTAGCGCAGCGGTAGAGTTGCTGCTTTACAGCGAATGCAGCGCCGGAGACTCAGGTTCGATCCTGACTACGGGTGCTGCACTGTAAGGAGTTTGTACGTTCTCCCCGTGACCTGCGTGGGTTTTCTCCGAGATCTTCGGTTTCCTCCCACACTCCAAAGACGTACAGGTATGTAGGTTAATTGGCTGGGTAAATGTAAAAATTGTCCCTAGTGGGTGTAGGATAGTGTTAATGTGCGGGGATCACTGGGCGGCACGGACTTGGAGGGCCGAAAAGGCCTGTTTCCGGCTGTATATATATGATGATATGATGATGATGATGATCTGTCGTGGTCTAACCACATTGATGGAACAGCCATGAAGGCACACCAACACCTCTATTTCCTGGGGATATTTAGCATGTCTCCAGTGACTTCTATAAACATCTGCAGATGCACTGTAGAAAGCATAGTGTCGGGTTGCATCAAAGCATAGTGTCGGGTTGCATCAAAGCATAGTGTCGGGTTGCATCAAAGCATAGTGTCGGGTTGCATCAAAGCATAGTGTCGGGTTGCATCAAAGCTTGATACGGAATCAGCTCTGCCCAACACGTGGAAAATTGCAGAGTTGTAGATGTAGCCCAGTCCATTACACGGATCAATTGTTGTAGTTGATATACGAAAGAAGAAAGAAGAAGATGACTCCCCACCACTGACTCATCTACACTTCACGCTGCCTTGGAAAAGCAGCCAACATAATCAGAGACTTGTCCCATCTCGGTCATCCCTTCTCCCTGCTCCCAGCCGATAGACGGTACAGAACCTAGAAAGTGTGCACTATCAAACTCAGGAATAGCTTCTTCTCCTCTGTTATCAGGCTTCTAAACGGTTCTTCCATAAGCTTAGGGTACTGTCCGATTCACCGTTTTCCCACTGAGGACATTGGACTTTGTCTATGGAAATGATACACTACAATGCGCTACAATGCTGAGAACTATATTCTGCACCTTGTGTCTTCCCCACTGCTCTATCTATTGTACTTGAGTTTGATGAGATTGTATCGATGTAGGATATATCTGATCTTTTTGGATAGCATGCAAAGCAAAGTTTTTGACTGTACTTTGATACATGTGACAATATTAAACCCAACCCTAAACTAAACTAACTTACCAATTCACATGTCTTTGGGATGTGGAAGGAAACTGGACCCAAGGTCAGGATTGTACCTGGTGCTGTGAGGTAGCAGCTCCACCTGCTGCACCACTGAGCCACGCTTGTGATGGCAGGTTTGCTCACAATGCCTCCAATGCCCCAATCTTTCCCCAACTTCTAATTGCTTGTAAGATTCGCCTCCACAGTAAATGTCAAGGAATCTAGATATAATTTACTTGATGATACTTTATTGTCACATGTGGCAAGTCACAGTGATATTCTTTGTTTTGCCTACCCAAGGTATGCAAAGAGTCACCAGATAAAGGGTGCCTACAAAGTTACAAAGTATTCAATTTTACATATTTTTATGTAATAAAACAGGGCTGTAGTTAGTGGATCGGCATCTGCAGCACTGTGTACAATGTTGGAGTCCTTGCCCAAAAAAGGACATTGTTACCGTGGATGGAATGCAGCAAAGAGTTTGCTGTTTCAGGATTAAATAGACCAAACCTATATTCTGCAGAGTTTTTTAAAAGAAAGAGAAGCGACTTCATTGAAACATGTAACATTCTCACAGAGCTCAACAGGATAGATACAGGGAGGATCTTTCCTCTCTGATCTAGAAATCTTTCATGGAGATAGTGGCAAATCTTCTGCAATTCTCTCCCCAGGAGGGCTGTGGAGACTCAGTCACTGTGATGCACGCAAAAAAAAGCTCAATATATTATGAGAGGAATCGAGGGATATGGGAATAGTGCAGGAAAATAGAACGGATTAAACATTAACCATGATTTTGACGATTAGTGGGTAAGACACAAAGGGCAAAAGGCGTGACTCCTGCTCCTAATTTTTACGTTCTTATTTAAGTGAGCATTGAGATAACACCATTGATAATGAGTTTATCTTCCTTCAACTACATGCTGACAGAATGAGGCTGCCTACAATAGTGTTTTACACTCCCAATAGATTGCCGACAGTCCTTTGGTGGGTCTATTTTAATGGTTCACGAGTTAGCGTACAGATGGAGATGCTACGGTCAAATCCAATGCTTGCACAAGAGAAGAACATTGGAAAATGAAATCATTATTTTGCAGAAAGATCCAGCATGCAAAAGGTTACATAAATCTGGATATCATTTATAAACTTTCTCAACATTTCTGGTATTGTCCAATGAGCAATTGAAAATCTGTTGAAGTATAATGGCAGCCCAAGGCAGGTTCGATGGCATTCAAATAGATAATGTAATATTCAGAAATCCTAGCTTCCTGTGTGAAAATTACACATTGCTCAAATAAATCTACAGAGCTGGGTCAATAAAATTAATCTAAAATGGAAAATTGCATCTGATGGCACATCTAGCGGAATAGTTTTCAGCTTGGTCTTAGATAAATATTAGCAATTTCTATTGTTTTGAATATATTTGAGCAGTCTTATTGATCTATCTATTTAATGCCTTGTGTGAGAACGTATCGTGCTGGCTGCTACATTTATTTTGATTCCCGTGGGGTTTCCTGCTTTGTGCAAGTGGAATTTATGGATTTTGAAGATTTTCCCAGTTGTTTGAAGCCCACCACATAGTTACGTACATTTCCTAAAATATGTAACACTCTCCTTTGAGCACAATCACAGAAAAAACTGGAGGAGGAGGAAGAGGCCATTCACTCTGTTTATCACTCTAGACCAGTTGTTTACCATTATTAAAAGAGATTATCTGGGATAAGCACATCTCCTTTAACAAACTTTTGTTTTCAAGAGGCTAAAAGACATGAGGATATGCAGAGAATGGAGGGATTATCAATCACGTGTGGGCATCATGCATCATGTTCGGCACAGACATTGTGGGCTGAAAGGCCTGTTCCTGTACTGTAATATTTAGTTTAGTTTAGCTTGTAGTTTAGAGAAAACAGGCCTTTAGCTTTTAGTTTAGAGCAAACAGTTTACAGCGCGGAAACAGGCCCATCAGTCCATTACATCTGCACCGACCAGTGATCCCCGCACATTAACACACTGGGAACAATTTACACATACACCAAGCCAATTAACCTACATACCTGTACATGTGAGTGTGGGAGGAAACTGCAGATCTCGGTGAAAACCCATGCGGTCATGGGAAGGAAGAACGAACAAACTCCGCATAGACAGCACCTTTAGTCGGGATCGAACCCGGGACTCCAGCGCAGCAAGCACTGTAAGGCAACGACTCTACCGCTGCACAACCGTGGCCGCCCTGAATGTTCTATGTTCTTTGTAATTCTGGGAGGTTTGCTGTGCTTTCTACATGGGCAGATATAATATATCAATTTAATTTTTCTGCCATTTCTTTATTCCCCAGTATAATTTCTCACATTTCAGTCTGTAAAAGACACATATTAGCAGTTGTGATCTCATCATGCCTCTAGGTGTTATTGTCTGTTTTGGGGTTTCTCATTAGATGACTCTTGTATTTATTTTCACTTTAAAAGCCATTGAGTCACCAACACGAAGACAACAAAACAATCCATTTGGCCCATCGAGTCCACACTGACCATCATGCTCCCATTTTACTCCAATCCTCCTTTAATCCCACTTTATTCTCCTCACATTCCCATCATTCCCCTAGATTCTGCCCCTCATCTAAACACAAGGCATAGTTGACAATGGCCAGTTAACCTACTAACCCACATGTCTTCAAGATGTGAGAGGAAACCGAAGCACTCAGAAAAAAACTTGATTAGGTGTCAGAGGTTATGGGTAGAAAGCAGGAGAATGGGTTTAGCAGGGAGAGATAGATCACCCATGATTGAATGTGCGAGTAGTCTTGATGGGCCGAATGGCCTAATTCTACTCCTATCCCTTGACCTTATGACCTAAAACCCAATACCCATGTAGTTGCAGAGAGAATGTACAAGGAATTCATCAGACAGCACCCAAGGTTAGGATTGAACTGGAATCTCTGAGGCTTTGTGGCAGAGACTCCACTGTGCTCCCCAGGGCATTCAGCATGTCCCCAATGATGCTCAGCAATTTCTGCAGAAGCACCATTGAAAGCATCCGATCTGGATACATCAGAACTTGGGTGGACAGCTGCTTGGCCCAAGACTGCAAGAAACCGCAGAGGGTTGAGAATTGCAGAAAGTGTGAATCTAGCCGAATACATCAGGCTGACCAGACTCACCCCATCGACCCCATCAACACTTCACACTGCCGACATAATCAACTCACACTCAGACATTCCCTCTTCTTCCCTCTCCGATTGGACAGAAGTTACAAAAGCTTGAAAGCACACACCAACAGATTCAAGAACCACTTCGTCCCCACTGTGATCATATTCTTAAATGCACCTCTCAGAGCTGAGGATGAATTTCCAATTTTCCAATCCACCTTGTGACCATTGCAGTTCTTTTGATCTGAATCTTCTCTGCAGCTGCAACAATATATTCTGCACTCTGTTTCCTTTCTCTTTTTGCACTACCTGATGCACTTACGCCTGTGATCATTTGCCTGGATCGCCCACAAAACTTTTTTTTCCCACTGTATCTCTGTACATGTGACAATAACAAGCCAATACCAATAACAATACATTTCTTATCAATACCTTGAGCTTCCTTTTGCTGAATCCTCAATTCTTCCCCAATCGTCAGCTAACAGTATTATTGGAACCATTGTAAATCTTTTCCTTTGATCTGATACTATCTTTAATTTCTGTTATTATCTTGGCTGGACTGCATTGCCCACTGGTTTAGTGTCATGATGGGATATAAATTTGATGTAAACTGTAAATTTAATTGTTAAATGACAGCCATGACAATTATTAGAACTACTGCTCTTCCAACAATTTTGCATGTTATTTAAGGAAACTCTCAATTATCAGCACAAATATAACAGGTGATTGATTGATTGAAATTTATCATATGGTCTCCAAAGTCCAATTGGTCATGCATTTTACATCTCAAACTTCAGTGACATCTGGGGTTGGGTGATTCTAAGGAACCTACTGGGACGTGGAGGGGGTGGTGGGAGGGAGAAGGGTGCAATAATAAAAAAACTGAGGCCTAGAACAGAGGCGTTGAAGAATCGGAGTCCCTGGATCTAAGGGTATAAGAGGTCATGGACAATGATGGATGGGGTTTGCCATTCGAAGCAGCATATGTGGGATACATGGTGCAGGTACAGAGGTGGCAAAGCAAAGGTAAGATGTGACTTAACAAGTCCCAGCTCTTTGCTTCTGCGAAGGAAGACTGATGGTACCAGGGTAACCAAGCAAGTCTGCCTCAAACAGTATGGAACAGTGCTGTTCAATGCTTTCGCCGAGAGGGCTAGCTTAACAACATGAAATACTTGAGTGGTCCATTCACATGGGAGAGAGAATTGATTACAGAGAAACAAGTGAGCAAATGGGATTGAGGGGATTGCACTTGAACTAGCATTGAATCGATGGGCTGAATGTCCACCTCATACTAAAAGACCTGACGATAAGGTGCTGAGGCTGTACAAGCATGGAAGGGCCATTTACCACTAACTATGGTTGGCCGGTTACAACCCTATATCTTGCATCAGGGAAGTAGATTGATTTACTCAGCAATGTTCTCACAGGATGTGCAGCAAACACTGACCTTGCACCAGAGCAGGAGTATGCCTCGTGTGAGGAACTACACTGATGCATTGGCAGAAAGATGCAAAAGCAGCTCCCCCGTTCATTACTCAGAATATATTCACCTGACAGTGTGTTTAGGTGGAGTGGCGCAGCTAGTAGAGTCACTGCCCGACCGTGCCAGCAACGCCGGTTCGATCCTGACCGTGGCAGTTGTCCGTGTAGAGTTTGCACGTTCTACCTCTGACCGTATGGGTTTCCTTTGGGAGCCCCGGTTTCCTCACACGTCCCAAAGACATGTGGGTTGGTAGGTTAAATGGCCCTAGTATGTAGGTGAATGGTAGAATCTTGGGAGAGTGATGGGAATGCAGAGAAAAGTTTAAAGCATGACATTACCATTGGATTAGCGTAAATGGCTGGGTGATGGTCAGTATGGATTTGGTGGGCCAAAGGGCCTGTTTCTTTGCTGTACATCTACACGACTCTATGCTTCACTTGGAAAATGGCCACTGCTGCTTTTCACTCAGTTCAAAGTGCACTCTCGATTACGCACCATTGAAAAGGCACGAACAAATCTCTCAGCCCACTCTTCCACACAAAGAGCACAGAAATCTGTGATGATCAGCCTTTGAGTCTGATTCCCATTCACCCGTACAATAACACATCTAGTGCAAACTTCAAATGATCTTACAATTCTTATATTCAAGATGAAAGTTGACTGAAATTAATTGGTGATTCATTGAAGAACATGAAAGTATATTTGAATCTCTGGGGCAGCCACCATTTGATAGTTAAAATAATTGCTAAGGAAATGATTTTTTTTATTTTTGAATTAGCATCAATAGTTTTTATTTCCTAAAGTAAATGAATGCTTCATTCTTGATGAATTGCCACTTAAAACTATTCTCTGGATTTTGTAATCTTTGGTCATTTCTTGTTACATCGTATGTCATGTTATTTGCAATGCTTGCATTTATTTGGATTGTGTGCTCAGTCTTAATAAACGTAACAAAGTTCTGCAATGTGCTGCTCTGACTAGTCTCACCCCGACCAGAGGTGTTCAGGCTGAACTCAGGAGGTGGAACAAAGAGAGAGCTGTCTAGCTCCACTAAGATGCCCATCTCTGCTTCAAAGATAGGCACAAAATGCTGGAGTAACTCAACGGAGCGGGCAGCATCTCTGGAGAAAAGGAACGGGTGGCGCTTCGGGTCGAGACCCTTCTTCGGGCTGAGAGTCTGGGGGAGAGGGAAACTAGAGGTATGAAAAGGTACAGAACGAAGCAGAGCCGGCACCGATGACCAAGGAAAGGTGGAGCCCATTGTAGGGTCCTAACTCTAGGTCCTGCAGTGATGTCCTGGTGCTGGGATGATTGACCTCCAGCATCCACAGGCATCTTTCTTTGTCAAAGGGGTGTCTCCAAGCATTGGAGTCTTTTTCTTTTGATGCCCTTTGGCTTCAGTTTTACCAGGGCTCCGTGTCGTCTTCCTCACTCAAATGCTGCCTTATGGTCACCGAGATTTTGTTCTTGTGTAGGTAAGAACAGCAGATGCTGGTTTATATCGAAGATAGACACAAAATGCTGGAGTAACTCAGCGGGACAGGCAGCATCTCTGGAGCGAAGGAATTGGTGATGTTTCAGGTTGAGACCCTTCTTCAGACTTCATCAGTCTGTGGTGTGCTGCATGGAGTCTCTGCCACAAAGCCTCTGAGATTCCAGTTCAATCCTAACCTTGTGTGCTGTCTGATGAATTCCTTGTACATTCTCTCTGCAACTACATGGGTATTGGGTTTTAGGTCATAATGTCAATGGATAGGAGTAGAATTAGGCCATTCGGCCCATCAAGACTACTCGCACATTCAATCATGGATGATCTATCTCTCCCTGCTAAACGTTACCCATTCCTTCTCTCCAGAGATGCTGCCTGTCCCGCTGTTACTCCAGCATTTTGTGTCTGTCTGTGATTTTCTTCTTCCAGGCCAGACAAGTAAAGCACAAGTAGATCATTCCACAAAGAGTTTTCAAACGTCAACGAAGTTTAGATTACCTTTAGTTACAAAGTGGGCTAAAAAAAACGAATTCAGAAACTAAACTGCAGGTAGTCCGCAATCTACATGGTGAAGATAGGGAGGCTTCATTTTTTAACATGATGTTCAACCCTTTGAGGTGAAGATTCAAGGTGGCTTTATGGTTGAGATGTGCAGTTTGCTGGAGGATGTAACTGAAAATGGCAAGGCTGTTTCAAAAGCAGAGTAGCGCATTGATTAGCCTCCCAATCTGCCTGCCCGTGGTTTGTGGTGTGAGGGCTATGTTGCTTGCATACCTGACGCCAGAATCCCAAAATAGACACACTCTCCCAACCTCTGTATTGGGAAGAGATTACCTGGCAGACTGAGAAAAAGATTCAGTGTGTGCTGGAAAGCCTCCTGGAAGAAAGGCAATGTCCTGACGGACTGCTGGGAATCACTAGCTCGTGGCTGCTCAAAGTGGAGGAGGTGCATTTGCGATGCTATTAGGAATCTCAGATCCAAGCATTGGAAAGCCCCTGTGGAAATGATGGGAGGAAAACATCATAAATTACCCGACCTGCCCATCCCAGAGGCTAGCTTCTGCCCCATCTCTGGAACCATCCATGTTTCACACAATGGGCCATATTAGCTACATAGGAATTGTCAAAACTTGACCCTTAATAAAGTGGGACAAAGAGTATTTGGGTATGTAGACAAACCCCTCCACCAGAGGATGTTCCTTTGAAATCCCTTTTTAATCACTGTGTGTCCTTGAGACTCCTTAACCAAATCTGGTCTTCACAATCTAATCTAACCTCCACAATTTCCTGGGCTACCTTTCCCTTTGAACTACCCAGGAACGCTTGCCTTTGAGATGACGGAACATAGAATTCCGCAAAAATCTTTTAATTGAAGTATTACAAGATAAAATGGAATTAAATGGATATCAAAGCCCGCTTCTTTAATAATAATGTGGGGAAATCATTAAAAAATATTAACCGTCACATCTTGAAAAAAGGTCAAAGTGTAGTCATGAGCCTTAAGGGATTAATTCCCCGAATGAAGTTACAATTAGAAGCAAAGAGGATAATGCCATAATCATTATTTTCATTTCATGTCACCGACCTTTTTAAGCACTCCAGCAATTAATTTCCTGAAGAAGCTGACAAGGAAATGGTGTGTGCAGTGTGATACAGGGAAGAAACATCAATTTGTTTAACCTGGAGTAAAAATAATTCATCATAACAAAAGTAGCATCTGCATAAATTAGCACTGTAATGAAATGCCAATTATATTTCCCTTGCATTTACAGCTTCTGTAGTCGTTGAAGTAAGAAAGTTTATATAACTCTGGGAGAATCATTCTCTGCACTTCATCTAAACCCACTGAAACTGAAGATTTACCTCCAATATTAATCCTCAATTGCTTGGCAATTCGTGTTTGGTTTGTGTTTTTCTTGTTCGTTGATCAGGGTCTAAAACAGACAAGAATGATCCCAGAGCAACCGCTGGCCTGTCCTTGAGAGATTTGACCTCAGATTCCTGGCTAGCACTTCACTGCACTTTAAAAAATTAGTTTTAGAGATACAGCGCGGAAACAGGCCCTTCGGCCCACCGAGGCCGCACCGACCAGCGATATCCACGCATTAACACTATCCTACACACACTAGGGACAATTTTACACACACGCCAAGCCAATTAACCTCCATACCTGTACGTCTTTGGAGTGTGGGAGGAAACCGAAGATCTCGGAGAAAACCCACTCGGTCACGGGGAGAACGTACAAACTCCATGCAGACAGCACCCATAGTCGGGATCGAACCCGGGTCTCTGGCACTGCAAGTGCTGTAAGGCAGCAACTCTACCGCTGCGCCACCATGGCCGTCTGAGGGGAAGACATGTAGTTTGAACCAAAGGCATTTTAGATGAACAAGGGCATCTCTGGTGCAGATCCCTTGCTACCATATTGAAGTACACATGAAAATAGGAGCAGGAGTAGGTCACTTGCCCCCTCATTCACTTTGCCATTCAGTGTGATCATGGCTGACCCACCCCAGGCCTCATCTCCTCTCCTCCAACAGTTCCCTTCATTTCTCTTTTTTTTTTTAATGTATCAACCTCTTCTTTAGGTACCACCAGTGAACCAGTCTTCACATTCCCCCAGATTAGAGAATTCCAGAGGTTCAACACCCTCTTCAACACTGACATTTGTGGGACTGCACTGGGAATATTGCATGCAGTTCTGGTTGCTTAACTGTACGAAGGATGTCATTAAGCTTGAAAAGATGCAGCAAAGATTCACAGGGATGTTATTGGGGTTGGAGGGCTTGAGTTAGAAGCGGTAGGTTGGGTCCTTATTTTGTGAATTGTAGGGGGCTGAGAGATAATGTAATAGAGGTATAACAATCCTAAGGAGCATAGATAAGGTGGAGACACAAGTGACTACAGATAGAATGAATGGTCACAGTCCTTTTCCACAGGGAGTTTAAAGCTATCGAAGGCATAGTTATAAGGTGGGAATGGAAAGATTTAAAGGGGACCTGAGTGGTAACATTTTGTGAGTATGTGGAACGAACTGCCAGTAGGTGGTAGATGTGGGTACAATTACGACATTTAAAAGATATCAGACAAGTACATGCAGAGGAAATGGTTTAGAGGGATATGGACCAACACAGGCTAATACAATGAGCTCAGGTAAGCACCTTAGTCGGCATGGATGAGTTGGGCCGAGGGGCCTGTTTTTGTGCTGTATAACTCTACGTCTGAGATGTTCAAAACAATTCTGCATTGTGTTATCCCTCAACCTTAGTTCAATAAAAGGTGCATTACCAGGTCATGCATCTATTGCTTTTTCTGGGATCTTGCTGTGTGCTGATTGACTGCCAAGTTCCTGAAATTGCCACATTTCAAGCAATTACATTGGCAGTGAAGGTGGACACAGAATGCTGGAGTAACTCAGCGGGTCAGGCAGCATCGCAGGAGAGAAGGAATGAGTGACATTTCGGGTCCAGACCCTTCTTCAGACATTGGCAGTGAAGCCCTTTTATCCCATTTCAAGTTTTTTTTTCTACCATTAAATTACCAGTTAGTTATAAATATACCCAAGGTCTGAAGGTGAAACTCCATTACTGTATAATGACATATCAGGTGTCACCTGAACTCAAATATCTTCCATGATGCTTAAAGGATGCAGCTGATGTGTTTCACTGGACTATGCTTCATGTTATAAAATGATACATATATAGTAAGCAAAAAATGAATAAGCAAACAGAATCAGCGTCACAGCATAATTACAGGAGTAAATGGCCTGAGAATTAATCTTGACATGATGCCTTTTTTTTGCTGATATCTTAAAGTCTCAGATTTCTCCGTTATCACTGGCATTACCTCCGGTGGATTATTCAATTTGTATGGGCCAAGGTGAGTAATAACCTTCAAAAGCAGTTTCATTTTCCCAGTCTCCCTATGGAAGCCTAATGTCATTGTTAATTAAATGTACTACCACTCCCAAGTATCAGATTTGGAGCCCCCAATCTTCACTAAAACTAAGTTCTACGACCCCATGTAAGGGACTCTTTCATCATATTTAATACTTCAACAGTCTCTCCCACCTCAAACTCATTGCCACCTTGGGGCTTTTGCACGACAGACTCAATTTCATGTGTAATAAAAACAGGAAAAATTACAAATGCTCGGCAGGTCAGACAGCATCCGTGAAGAGTGAATCAGCTAAGGTTTCAGACCCGGGACCATACATCAGAGCTCAATTCCATTATGTCTTAAGAGCTTAAAGGCCGGAAATAGTTACAAATGTGCAATTGGTCGTCATCGGAAATTTTTATTTCAGCTCTTTCTTGCGCTGCCAGTTGAAAGTTTATTATATTTATCACATCAACAAGTCACAGAAATTGAAATTCCATCTGTTCCCACGACAGAGTCTTATGCTGTACCATTTTCAAAGCTCTGCTTGAATCCTGGGGAATTAGTGAGTCAGACAATTTGTCTCAATCTGGAAGGCTGAATAATTCATGTAAATGAAGTTTTAAATAATAATCAAAAAATTCAGTGTTTGTACTTCAGCATGTGTGATATTTAGAGAATAATAAGTGGGGGTGGTCTTAACTAAACAATGACATCTGCCGATTCAGATGCCAGCGTACAACTAAAATGTTTGAGAGTGAATCTTGAAAAGGAAGCCATGAATCCTAACCCTCGGAAGTGCCAAAATATGGTAACATTTATATAGGGAATTAATCGTGATTTGAAAGCCAAAGACCAGCATTGTAAACGTCAGAACTGGCGTGAGGCAGTGGGAAAATAACCTCTTTGATGAGGTCAAACTAAGATCAGTGTAAGAAAACAAGGGATTGAGGAAGAGGTAACAGGAATTGGAATTTGGATCCATTGCACATGAAATTCCTGGAAAGAGCTAAAATGTGTCCGTGTGTTACAGGGTTGAAGTGCAAACATATGAAAAGTGTAAGATAAGGAATTTGACGGGATGATAAAGGCAGTCAAAGTTTGCCAGCCTGGATGATTTATTTTTATTATATGGAGCCAAATAGAAAAGGATGAAGGGTTCCAACCCAAAACATCACCTATTCCTTTTCTCCAGAGATGCTGCCTGACCCGCTGAGTTATTCCATCATTTTGTATCCATCTTCGGTACAAACCAGCATCTGCAGATCCTTCCTACCCTAAGGAAGTTGATTGGTTAGAAACCAATTGAACTCTCATTATTTGAGATGAAATAATAGAAAATAAGAGAATTATTTCTGAATCTGAAAGTAGTTATGATCGGTCTGAATATTTGATGATTTCCGTTCTATCACAGTTATAAATGCTGCCTGCTTTTGTTCATTGCCAAGTCTAGTCCATCCTCCTAGTCTGGTGGTTCCCTGCATCCATTGATGAAAATAGTACAAGAATAGTACAACATTCACTGTGAGCATTAATCAGTTATTAATTCATATTCAGATCCTTTGTTAAATTGAGTCTACTTACAATCATGATGTCCGCTGTGTACTCTGTAGGTGTGAACATTAAACAGCATCTGGACCAATTTGGTAATGGAAGGCAGATTGTATTGAAGCTAATTTTAATATTTTTCACATCAAAGGGAAAAATCACAAGTTTGTGGACAATGAAAAGATGTGCAAAGAAAGGGCTTTGTGAAAAGGGGTTGGCTGGGTTGGAGGGAATCACTGCTGTGGAAGTGAACGAGTGGTGATGATGTCACACTAGAAATCTAGTGTTTTCAAGATAGCTAACCAACTCTCTCCTAGACCAAATACAATGTATTTGGCAGCAGACGATCAGTCTTTCTGTTGCTTTAACAATTCAGTTGGTAATTGTCTTTCCTGGTGGCTTATTACGCATTCAGATTAAGATTGACAAGGCTATAATAAATTAATTTGCCACTGCTAGGGATAGCTGGGGGATTCTATTAGCTTTATCAATCTCAAACTAAAGGACAGGATGTCATGGTGAGACAGCAGGTAGTGCGCCTGTCTTATAGCTCCTGAACCCCAGGTTCATTTCGGACATCCAGAGTTGCTTGCGCGGAGTTTGTACGCTCTACTTATTTCCTCTGATATTCCAATGGGTGCTTTGTTTTCCTCTCGCATCCTAAAGATGTTCCGGAAGGTTTATTGATCATTGTAAATTTGAACATTAAAACTCGTGAGCACAGAAGAATAAACTACAGAGCTACAAAGAAAAAAAGAAGAGGGTGAAATTGGGATGAAAGGAACTTGTGTATTGGGTGCTCGGATGAACTGAGTGCCCTTCCTTTGCTTCATAAATAGGTTTGGGGAAGAGAGTAAATGACCAAAGGTTTCTGTTTTCTAGTTCAGGGGATTTCTGTGAAGATGTGCAAGGCAACTGGGGAGAAGTTAGAATTGTGTTTGGCTGTGAGACCCTTGTGGTTGAATAGCCAATCAATGCAGCATTTGAACTTTGTAGAAAGTTCAAATGGAGAACTATGTAGGTAATGCACCACAGGATACAGGTCGCCTTTAAGCTTAAAGCTTAACAACAAGGTGCATCTTCAGCAGAGGAAAGCAAATTGAATGGGGAGGGAGACAAGCGAGACAAAAAGATTGAATGCAGGATTTCCTCAATTTATGAAGTGGATGAGATGAGAGAAAGGTTCTGTTAAGCACGATTTTGTGAATCAAGCGGGCTTGGCAAACAGAATTATTAGTGTTTGCTTTAGCCCGAGTGGGTGTGCTATTTACGAAACAGATGGAGGACACGTGCCCTAAAGAGACAATGGCATTGCAGTGAAAGGATGTAAATAGAACTTTTGTAAAAGCAGGAAAGCTTGCATGTATGAATGATTTACATTTAAATGTGGGGCTGGGGAGGAGGGGCGGGCAGAATAAAGAAGTTTCCAGGTTACATAAAAATTGGTTGGAAGTGAGGGGGAGGATAAAGAAGGTGTAGTTGTTTGGACAGAAAAGTGGTGACGGAGTTGCTTCCAGAGAACTGCGTGGTAAGGCATATTGGGACTGGACTATTTTAGCTGTATGATCAGATAAGCTGAAGCGGCCTTCTTTGGAAGAGCTGACTCTGAGATGTAAGATTTGAGAAGTTTTCCCTCATTCTGAAATCAACACAAAACCAAAGAGCTGCAGTTTGGACATTTTAAACGGGAGACTGGGGCTGATAGCGGAGAAAGGCTGCAGTCAGTTTACCAAAGGATGTCACAATCTGTGGGTCCTAAAATGGCTGCAGAACCTCGTGACCAGCCACAAAAAAAAGGTAAAAACCTTACATCCCAGTCTCTAGGTTTTCTGCAAAGCCATGGCCAGAACAAAGGATGGGTATTGGCCATGCAGAAACCTACGAAACCAGGTCGGAGTCCAGACACTGGGGCGCTGACATCAGCATACTCACAATGCCCCAAGCCGACCTAAACAGTTCATCTCAGTGAGGGGGCACAATAGCCCATAGAAAACTACCTGGTAGGTGATGGGAAACCAGTTAACACCCATCACCTCACAATGAAATCCCAATTTACACCTTCTGGCCATCCCCGGTATCCCCGAACATAAGCGCAGATCAGAAGAAAACCTCATACATATTTTTTTGAACAAAGAGATTCCAAGATCTGGCGGGAGATAGGACGGGTCAGAAACAGTATAACTGGCCACTACTTTTGGGTTTTAAACTCAAGAAGAAATACTGGAAGAAGAAGTTAAGTCAACTCGAGAAGAAAACCTGCAGGAAACGCAAGCAGGCAAGAAAACGAATGCAGGAGGAAGAAAAGACAGGCAAGAAAAACGGATGCAAGAGAGAGGAACAGGCACGCAACTCGAGGAGAAATACTGCCAAACGAACAGCCAGTAACCCCAGTAATAGCCCCATGGTGAGCATGCATTCCAAATCCTACATATCCTGGACATAGTTTAGTGTAGAGGGGAGGGTGGTTGTGAATAAACGTTGGGTGTGTACTAAAATATGTGTTGGTCAAGGTTGCGATGCGTCGTGCGTTCCCCATCTTACAGTCGTGTATGTGTCTTGCAGAACTGTGTTTAAGAATTCATAAGTAAAAGGTATTCGTGTATATGTCTTATAGAACTGTGTTTTATGATTCATAGTTATAAGTATTCGTGTGATTCGGTATGTGTTTCATAGACATGTATTATAGAACTGTATAAGTATTCATGGACAATAGTCCCAAGTGCTGAATAAGAGCCTTTTTCATTTAAACCCTGGTTTTAAAATCTGGTCTTGTTGAATTTTTCTGCACTATAAGAGCTCCTGCACCTAAGTCCAGTGTCTAGAACCGTAAGGGGTGAGTGGGTCGAACCACTCACGGGGAACCAGTGTGCACGGCCTGGTCAAGGGATCAGAGCAAGGCACGGGGACCTTAGGTCGGGCGAAAGCTCGGCGCAGAAACCCCTTACAGAGAGGAGACTTAGTTGTCCAAAATTATGTAGGGCTTCAATAAATTAAACAGGAAGGACATATTTCCCAGAAAGGAGTAATCAGGGACACCAAGTTAAAGTAATTAATGGAAGTATTAGAGGGGTGACGAGAAAAGTCTCTTCGTCCAGAAGCTCATGGAGGTGTACAGGGAACTCGCTGTCTAACAGGCTGGTAGATCAGAAACCCCGGCACACTCAAACAGGGCTTCAGTGTATACTTGAAGCCAAGGCCTGCAGGGCCACAGGCCCAGTGCTGGGGCATGAGAGCACGACGAATGGCTCCTTCTCAACCAACAGTAACATGATGGGCCAAATACTGTTCTTCTGTTCCATAAGTTTACTGTAACTCCATGAATAGCTCCACTGTTGGTCAATACGTGATGGGCATTAGGCAAAAGAACTACATCTTAATTTCTGACGTTGAATTTGTGTTCACTGCACTCAGCAATAAAGAGGCTAAGAGGCCAGCACTTCACATGCAATTTGTAATTATAGTTCGCATGATGCATGGTCATATCCTGAAGAGGAGGATTCATGGGCCAGTCACTTTCATGCTTGGCACATCCAGTGCTTCCAGCCTTTAAAATTTGGTGCACTACACATCCCTGAAGTCTTGCGATTAATTTTCCACTGGTGTTAAGTAGTTACATTGAGGTGACACATCTAATAGACATCCAGAAAGTAGATTGTACCACAGGAACTAATTTGATTAAGAAAATATTACTGTATGCTATCATTTTGGCAGTTTTAAGATTGATTAAGGAGCCTAATAGGTGACACTTAGCACAGACATTTGCAGAATTAATGAGCAAAAGTTTTGAATTTATTTTGCATTTACAATAAGATACAAACTGCTTGGCTTCACTCTCATGGAGTTTAGCATGTTAAGGTTTTCTAAGTAAAAATCTAGTTGAGCCTGGAATTAGATCATTAGAGCCTGGAATTAGATCACGTTTTCACTGTCTGGCAAAAGATATATTAATGCAGAATTGCTGGCCATCTTACCAATTTTGTGCATGTCACGTAAAGAGAGTTGTAAGGTTCACCGAGGAGCATTTTTAGATTTCCCTGTGTGACTGGCTGGATATTGACTAAGTGGGCTTCAGGCACATTGCTCTCAAAGCTGTAACCTGGAAGATACAATCTTAAAGGAACCTTCCACAATACAAGCAACACTCTTCCAGCGGCTGGGGAATGCATCCACTGAATGAATGAGGGTTGAAGTGGGTGGGGGAGGGATCCTGAAGGCCGTGGACAGGTTGGTGAAGGACAATGCCAGCTGTGGTCTTTTGCAGAGTTTCAGAGAGCATTCCAAAGGACCACCAACTGTGTACAAAACACCTGCCCCATTGACCCAAGCTTGCACATCTTTCCTGTAATGGGGCAATCAGAACAACACGCAATACTCCAAATGCGGCCTAACCAAAGTCCTAGAGAGCTGCTTCGAGACTTCCTGACTCTTATATTCAATGCCCCTAGAAATGAAGGCAAGTATACCATACTGTATGTCTTCTTGACCAACCAATCTACTTGAAATGTCCAACGTGAGAGGGCATAGCGTAAAGGTGAGAGGGAGAACGTTTAGCGTGGATATGTGAGGCAGGTCTTTTACACAGAGGCTGGTAGGGGTCTGGAACACATTGCCAGGGGTGGTGATGGAGGCAGATACGATATGCTTCTTCTTAGCTTGATAAGAAGTTGAAAAGAAGAAGATAAACACAATAGGAAATAGAAGGCAGAAAATTAGTGATCAAGATTGGAGGACAGTGCAATTAACACACACAAAATGAGTCTAGTTGTGCTTTATAACCAGAGACAAATAGTTTAATGAACATGCTGGATGAGCTAAGGGCACATGTAGACATGTGGAAGGAAGTAATATTTAAGCTATCATGCTTAATGAGGGAAAGATAGACACAATTAGCCTGGTTTCATGGTGTTGATGAGATAAAGTGGAATTAAATAAGAAGAGCGCTGTGGTGATTTTTAAAAAATCTTTGAGAAAGGATGAATGGTCAGGCTCATTAAATGAGGCAAGTT
This sequence comes from Rhinoraja longicauda, assembly GCF_053455715.1. Classification (NCBI taxonomy): domain Eukaryota; kingdom Metazoa; phylum Chordata; class Chondrichthyes; order Rajiformes; family Arhynchobatidae; genus Rhinoraja; species Rhinoraja longicauda. The sequence goes on along the minus strand of NC_135958.1, from coordinate 17,577,286 downwards.
TGAATTAAGGAAATTAAAAAAAGTCACACTTAGAAGTGCATCATGGACCAAAGAGTCTGAAGAAGACAGAGAAACACATTTTAGACAAATTTAAGACAAGGGCTGAAACTGAAGGGGAGTAACAATGGGAGATTTCAGATACCTGAATATTAACTGGGATAGATTCAACAAGAAATATGTTGATATTGGTATCGCTTTGATACAGTGAGGAACTTTATTTGCGTGCTATCCAGCCAAATCATACAATAAATAAGTACAATCAAGCCATGTACAAGCACAAAGAGAAAAATAACAGGGTGCTGTAACGACCATAGGGATTGGTCCTGAGAGTCGAACCCTCGGATTGGCCAGCAAGGTCACATGGTGGTGCGACCATAGGGATTGGTCCTGAGAGTCGAACCCGCTGATTGGCCAGCTAGGTCAAGTGGTGGTTTTGGGGCCCAAAAACCAGGCAGTGGGAAGAGAACTTCGATGTGAACAGTTTGAGTTAATGGTTGTCTGTAATCTCGTTTGTTATCCTTTGTAATTGAATATTGCTGCCGCAATAAACTTCTTTAACAAAGTACAAGCCTCCAGACTCGCCATAGTGCAAAATATAGCATTATTGCTTTGTAGCATTACAGTGACAGAGACAGTGCAGAAAATGAAGGTGCAAGAATTACAAGGGTCACATCTTTGTCCCACCCTCTCCCCTGACATCAGTCCAAAGAAGGGTCTCGACCCGAAACGTCACCCATTCCTTCTCTCCCGAGATGCTGCCTGACCCGCTGAGTTACTCCAGCATTTTGTGTCTACCTAGGATCACATTGAGGTAGGTTAGGACATTGGGATTGCACTCTTAGCTTATGAGAGAACCATTCAGCAGGCTGATAACAGTGAGGAAGAAACTGTTCCTAAGTCTGGTGGTAAGTGCTTTCAAGTTTCTGCATCTTCTGGGAGAGAGAATGAGAAGAAATGACTGGGGTGTAAATGGTCCTTGATTATGTTTGCTGCTTTTCTAAGACAGCATAAAGTGTAGGTGAAGACATTAGGGGGGAGGCTGGATTGTGTGACGGGACCGGGTTGCATCCACAACTCTCGAGGCCATTACCGTCTACATGACCACTGAAAGTAGCCTGTCAACATCAGCTGCAGATGTGGTGCGCCCTGTTCACTCACCCACATAACATTGCCGAGATTTAAACAAGAAGTCTGGCCAATGATTGCGGAATGGAAGGCCAGTTGGAAAACCCATGGAGCTCCTCTCTGCATCAGGAACAGAACATCACACAAAACAAAATCCCTGCTCAACTAAATGTAAATGAAAACAAATCCCTAACAAGTCATTAGGCTCCAATTAAGCAACAAATTACTTTTCATTTTATCAGTATGTAAAATGCTTGGTGCACATGCAAAGATGCAGAGAGCACATCTTTAATTTCTAAATATTATAAATGCAAAGGTTTTACAAATTTGTATTCAATCAGAGGTAATCATGACTTCATGGATGGATATTTTGTCAATGAAAAATCTTCAGCTCATCATCACATACTCACCGTGTCAAGGGGTTCGTTCACCAGGGGGCTTTAATGTTAAGCACACAAGTGGAACCTGATGGGATATTCGAATAGGATGACGGAGGGGTGTTGACGTGTGTTGTGTGGATGCCGTGCTATTTGGACCCATCTGTTCTATCGCCAAGAGTCAGCCTGACGAGGCCAGGAAGTGGAGAGGTTGTGAGGAGGTGCACTCACTCCATCTGCTGCTTTTTCATGGCTTCTGAATGCTCCCGATCTACATACTCAAGGCGTTCAATACTGTCCCAGTGCTCCCTCTCCACGTTTGCTGCTTTTGCAGGATTCCCAGGCATCAGATGCAAATCAGCATTTCTTCAAGCAGCCTTTCAGTGCATTCTTGATTTGTTTATTTCTCTGTGCATTTTGGCCATCCCTTCTTCCCATGACAGAATTTTGGAATAGAGTGCATGCTGTTGGGCATGAGTGTATGCTCTGCCCAAGACTGCAAGTAATTGAAGAGTTATAGATGTAGCCCAGTCCAACCTAGATGGTTGAAGAAAAATTGAGAACCTTACCTTGTTACATTTTGAAATCGCTATTAAATATTATTCTGTGGGATTGTTCAGCATAGTAGCACAGCCAGATTGTCACACGCTCCCTGGAGAGCCATGAGCTGATTACTCTAATCGCTCATTACATCTAATGAAGTGGATGATTCAGCTCTCGGCCCGCCTCGGCAAAGTGAATCTTGCAGATATCCTGCCGTTCTCTCCTTTGTGGTGGGGCTTGGCTTTCATTCTCAGCTCAGACAGGGGCAAAGTGACCAAGCAGATTTATTGATTCACTGCATGCCGATTTCATTTTCTGACAGGGCGGTTAAGATTGAATGAAAAGAAAGTTTTGTGAGGTTCAATCACTGTTGTAGGAGAGCTAAACAGCCTCTGTCAGTCACGAAACACAAAGGTAAATAATGTGATGGAATCACATGGGGCTGAGTTCATTCATTTACTTTTACCGTCGTTTTTCTCCATTTCCTTTGAAGGTGCAGACTCCTGTGCTGACGATTTAAGAATGCGAGTAGACCACTCAACCTCCTGAATCTGTCGACGCAGGAAGGAACTGCAGATGCTGCTTTAAACCGAAGATAGACACAACATGCTGGAGTATCTCAGCGGGACAGGCAGCATCTCTGGAGAGAAGGAACGGGTGACGTTTCAGGTCGAGACCCTTCTTCAGACCTGAAACGTCATCCATTCCTCCTTTCCAGAGATGCTGCCTGTCCCGCTGAGATACTCCAGCATTTTGTGTCTATCTTCGGTGTAAATCAGCACCTTCAGTTCCTTCCTACACATCTCACTTGTCCAGCTTTGTCCCCACCTCTCTTCCAGCTTTCTCATCCCACTACAATCAGGCTGAAGACGGCTCCTGACGTGACACATTGTCAAGCCCTCCAGAGATACTGAGTTCCAACAGCACATTGTATCCCTTTTAGTTTTTTTTCATAATCTGTTGATCACTTTGCTCATGATCTATCTCTAAGGTGGAAATTAAAGTGCTTCGGCCCTTTCCAATCCATTGAACCATTTCACAAAGTCATTAGAAGTCTTCCCTTTTTTCCAATACATGAACACTCTTCTGTAAAGAATAATTTATTCATGACGTGAGCTTGTAAAATGATTCTCTTTGCTTTTTAATGAGTTTGAAGGTAATGGCTTTCAAGTGCAAATCCATTTCATTTTAATGAATCTTTTAATGTTATTTCTAATGTGAAAGACTGAAGGGTGAAGTAAAAGTGAGGCTGACCAGGAAGAAAGAAGTTTGTGAAATCTCTGAAAATAAGAGTCGGCGGATGGAAAGAGATTCAGACAAAATTATTTGCACCTGAAGTTATGCTCATAGATCAGAAGCAGTTAGGAGCGACAATCCTGGCATTCAGGAGAGGAACTGCAGAATACTGTGTAGGAAGGAACCGTAGATGCTGGTTTACACCGAAGATAGACACAAAATGCTGGAGTAACTCAGTGGGACAGGCAGCATCTTTGGATAGAAGGAATGGGTGATGTTGCGGATCGGGTCTGAAGAAGGGTTCTCGACCTTAATTGCATCTTAATGGCAGAATACTGTTGGGAGGTCTGCAGAGTGAGTGGCTGGAGGTGAAGCCAGTTGCCAACTTACTTGTTAGATCAATTGTGAACTGTATTTTTTTTTCATTTTTTAAAAACAGTAAAATGGAAATGTAATCCTTAGAGAAATCATACATGCTGGCATCACTAAAATAAAGATAAAGAGGACCTTATTTCACACTCATCTTCTGCAACAGATGGATCGTGTCTGGACTTTGAAGCCACCTTGAAAATGATGCATGCTCTACTGACTTACGTCCTTGGATGATGCCAAAAGCTGAATGATGGAGACTGTTGAATGGCGTAATTATCAGCGGTTACTTTTCACCAAAAGGACAAGACCCAGTATAGTAAAGTGGAGAAGAAAATTGTAGGAAATCCATTGGGACTAAGCAATGTTTCAACATATACACGAGAAGACCAGCAGTCTGTTTACAGCCCAGCTCCTCTATGAGTTGGGTGCAAAGATCTACCAATCTTCTAATTTGCCTTCTAATTTCCAAAGCCCTGGGTAAAAGATAAAATCACAGATGTAGACAGTACAGAAACAGGTCCATCAGCCATTAGCAGCAGCACAGTGGCACAATTGATAGTGTTGCTGCCTCACAGCGGCACAGACCAGGGTTCAATCCTGACCTCCCATTGTGTCTGTGTGGAGTTTGCATGTTCTCCCTATGACCATATGAGGTGCTCTGGCTTCCTCCTACCTTCCAAAGACGTGTGGAATGGTAAGTTAACTGGGCTCTGTAAAATTGCCCCACCATGAGGAAGTGGTCTAACATGGATTTATTCACAAAATGCTGGAGTAACTCAGCAGGTCAGGCAGCATCTCGGGAGAGAAGGAATGGGTGACGTTTCGGGTCGAGACCCTTCTTCAGACTTCATTTTGTGAATAAATCGATTTGTACCAGCATCTGCAGTTATTTTCTTATGGTCTAACATGGAAATAGTGTGAACGGGTGATCAATGGTTTATGTGGAATTGGTGGGCTGACAATACCTGTTTCCATGCTATATCTTTAAACTTAAACTAAAGACCATCAAACACCCATTTACACGAATCTCATTTATTCTCCCAACATTTCTATGAACTCCGCACAGATTCTGCCAGGGGGTGATCTTATTAAGGTGCACAATATCATGAAGGGCGTGGGTAAAGTGAATGTCTTTTTCCCATAGTAGAGGATTCTAATACTAGAGGGCATGGGCTTAAGGTGAGAAGGGAGAGATTTTAGAGGATAACACATATCTGGATGAGCTGCCAGAGGAAGCTATAGACGTGGATACAATTACAATTTTTAAAAGACATTTGAACAGATCTATGGATAAGGAGGGTTTGGAGAGCTGTGGGCCAAATGCAAGTAAATGGGCTTTGCTCGATATGCCAACTTTATTGGCGTAGATAAAGTGGGTTGAGGCGCCTGTTTTGTGCTGCACAGCTCTACGACTAAGACTGTATTAAAGTGATGTTAGAATCAAAACAAGCTGATGAAGTATTCAATAGATCAGTTTTGACTGTGTGTTCATGATTTTTATGGCAATATTTTCCACCTAAGGATCAGTAACAGCAATCCAAGTGCATTCTTGGGGAACACTCTGCTCTGATCAATCAGAGATTACACTGTGGAGGGGCTGCATTCTTGAGGAAATGATCAGATGGAACTCTTTGAAAATCCTTCTCCTTTTGTGATGTTGGTATCTCTCCCAGTAATTCTGGAATCAGCATGAAGGACATGTTGCAGCTGTGCAGAACATTGGTTAGACTGCACCTGGAGAATGGTGCAGTTCATGTCACTGCACTACAGGAAGGATGTGGTAGAAGTACAGAAGAGAGGCACCAAGATATTGCAAGGGATGAAGGATTGTGTTTGTGAGAGATTGGCCAGGCTGGATATATTCTGACCTGAATGTAGGAGACTGAAGGGTTTCTAATGGTATAAGGGGCAATTAGAACTAGAGGCCAGAGGTTTGTAGAGAACGTACAGGTTTGTAGTTAATTGGCTTGGTATAAATGTGAAATTGTCCCTATTGTGTGTCGGGTAGTGTCAATGTGCGGGGATCACTGGTCGGTGCAGACTCAATGGGCCGAATGGCCTATTTCTACGCTTTATCTCTAAACTAGACTAAGCTAAAAGGCCACAGTTTTAAGTTTTTGGTGAGAGGGGAGAAAGTTTTTCATACCGAGGGTGATGAATATATGGAACAAGTTTCCAGAGGAGGTGGTACAATCAAGTGCAGTCACAGTGTTTCTGAGGCACATGGACTGGTCGTTAAATATGAAAGTCATAGAGGGATACATGCCTAATATAGCCAAATTGGATTAGCATTGATAGAAATCACGGTCGGCATGGATAAGATGGGCAGACAGGACTTGTTTCTGTATTGTACAATTCCATGATTGTAGTTAATGGTCTTTCCCCATGTGTTTGGTGTCTCTGCAAATTATCTTGGAAAAAATACCATCACAAGTGGATTCTGGCAAGAGGCAAATGTGCCATCTAACATTTCATCACGATCTCCAGAATGAATATTCAGCACATTTTATCCTTTCCCTCATCAATGCATTCTTCCCCAGCCATGCCTCTGCACGTTGATTGACACCTGTTGGTTGCAAACGCTGTTGCTTGGATGTTTCCCTAGTGAGCTCCTCGACCGTGGCACATGATCGCTGAGTACGAAACCTGAGGATGCATTGCAAGTCCAGCTTGTGATGACAAACATGTAATGTCAACTCTAATTGTTCCAAGACTAATGCTCAGTGACACTTTGTTACTGATTACTCTGGTTATCTTGTTTTTATCTCCTCTGTCAATTGATATTAACATTTAAGACCACATCACCATGTACTGCAAGCTGCAGAGACAGGCCCTTAATTTATTAGGTTGCGTTCACAGCAAGTGTGCTTTTCTTGTGTCTTCTGAGGTTTGCAAGCCTGAGCATTTCAATAAAAGGCTCCATTGTATATTTGTGCTAAAATCTGAGGCAGGCAGTATTGTACGTTCCAGAGGTGACCTGTACAAGAGGGATGGGTTACACCTGAACAGGAGAGAGACCCATATCCTGGCAGGCAGATTTGCAATTGCTACTAGGGTGGGGTTTAAACTAGAGTCGAAACAAAGAACTGCAAATGTTGGCCTATACCAAAGATAAATAATAAATAAAAAAGGTCTGGAATTGTCTGGAGGAGGGTCCAGACCCAAAGCGTAATCCATCATTTTCCTCCAGAGATGCTGCCTAACCCGCTGAGTTGCTCCAGCATTTTGTGGCCATCTTAGGGTTTAAACTAAGTTGGCAGGGGGATGGGGTCTAACAAGATAGTGAGGCAGGTGGGAGACTGCAAGTTAATACAGAAGTCAAGGACAACACATTTAGTCGACAGTTCAGGCAGGAGTGTGGCAGACTGTGAGGAAAGATGGTTGGATTAGCGTATTTATTTCAATACAAGAGCCCTGACGAATAAGGCAGGTGAACTCAGGTCATGGACAGGTACATGCGACTGGGATGTTATAGCCATTACAGAAATCAAGCTGAGGGAGGTTCAGGACTGGCAGCTTATTGTTCCAGAGTACAGGTGCTGCAGGCGTGATAGAGGTGGGGGTAAAAGAGGAGGGAAAGTAGCTTTATTGGTTGAGAACAGCACAGCAGTAGTCCGGGATTACATTAGTGAGGGATCGTCCAGTGAGATTGGATGCATGGAGCTGAGAAATAAAAAGAGATGAACACCTTGCTAGGATTCCCAAATAGTCAATGGGAATTAGAGGAGCAAATGTTCCGGGAGACTGCATACAGCTACAAGACTAATAGGATTGTTATTATAAGGCATTTTAATTTTCCCAATATAGACTGGGACTGCCAGAGTATCAAAGGCTTCGATGAGAACTTTGTCAAGTGGGTTCAGGACAGTTTCCTCAGGCAATATGTCAATGGCTCTACAAGGGAGAGGGCAAAAGCTTAACCTACGCTTAGGGAATAGGACAAGAGTAAATGAGTGAAGTATTAGTGGGCGAGTCTTTTGAGACCAGCGTCCAAGGCCGTAGGAAATTGAAGATAGTTGTAGAAGTATATAAAATTATGAGAGGTAGCAATAGGGTAGACAGTCAGAACCTTTTTCCCAGAGTGGAAATGTCCAGCACTAAAGGGCATAGCTATAAGGTGAGAGGGGAAAAGTTTAATGGAGATGTGTGGGGCATCTTTTTTTCACATAGAATGGTGGTTGCCTGGAAAGCATTGCCTGACGGAATCATGGAGACTGATACAATATTACAGGCAGGTGAGATCAGTTCAACTGAGCATGATGTTTGGTACAAATGTTTCACTAAGAAGCCATTGGATCTCGCAAAGTCTCTACTGCTTTGTACATAGACTCCATTACAACAGATTAGCAACTTATTGCAACTAGCAGTTTCACTCTTTTTTTTTGTTCGGTTAGTTCATGTGATATATCCCCTTTTACTGTTTTAAGTTCACAAGTCACCCAGTGTCAAACCTAATTGTCTACCTCACTGCTAAATACCAAACCATAGGAAGGATTCAATGTTCTGCCATCCACAACTCATTGCCGGCTGTATTGCCTGGATCTCCCATGAGGGCCCCATTCCCAGCCTATCCTTTGATTTATTAATATGTCTATTACTTTTCTCCTTATTTAAGGCCATTTATTTTATTAATTTTAATTATATTACTTTAATTTCTATTTTTTGACTTCCTAATTGTTGTTCTGACTTCTTTCCAAATGCCTTCACGTTGTCTCTTGTCATGCACCTTTCTTTGCCTATGTGCTTAATGTGGACATCTTTTCCAACCCTGAATTACTACCACATGTCTTTATTCACCCATAGAATTACATGCATGTTGAGTTTATCCTTTTTTTTTAAATGGAAAATATAATTATATAAAATAAAATAAACTATAGAACAGTCTACTTGATATCAATGGTAGCCACCCACATTAATGGAACAGAAGATTTTTTTTGATTTTTTAAATTTTACATTTTATTTTTCCTGCAGTCTTCAATATCTCCTATCACTGTCCTATACAATTAGTTGTAAATATTGGCACTTGTTTTTATCTTTCTCAGTCGTAGTCTCAGCTCAGGGAACAGAGAATATTCAACAGTACAGCACAGGAACTGTCTGTACTGAATATGATGCCTAGATAAATTAATCTCATCTGCCTGCTCATGATCCATATTCCTTGCAAATCTGCGTGCCGATCTAAAAGCCTCTTAAATGGCTCATGTAAACCTTCCCCACCATCCTTGGCAATGCGTTCCAGGCACCCATCCCCCTCTGTGTAAAGGATTTGCTCCACCTATCTCCTTTAAACTTTGCCCTTCTCACCTTAAAGCTATGCTCACTGCTTTTTGACGTTTCCACCCCTGGAAAAAAGTTCTAACTTTCCTCTGAGTCTCATGATTTTATATACCTCTATCCAATCTCCCCTCATCCTCCGACGATCCAGATGAAAACAACCCAAGTTTGTCTAAGCTCTGTGTGCAGCTAGTATCTCCTAATCCAGGCAGCATTCTTTTGCACCCCTTCCACAGCATCCGTATTCTTCTGCAATGGGGCCACTGGAACTGCACGCCACATTCCAAATGCAGCCAGAGCAAAGTTTTATAAAGCTGCATCATGACTTCCTGACTCTTATACTCAATACCCCGACTATTCAAGGCAAGCATACCATACACATTTACCATTCTGTCTACCTGTGTTTCCAGTGTCAGGGAGCTGTGGACTTGAACCCCAAGATCCATCTGTACACCAGTGCTGTTAACCTCTTCTCTTCTTATCGACAGCCTTTTGTCTCCTTATCTCCTATAGTCCTTTTGTGTCTCACTTTTGTCTCCTTTTCATCTCTGTACTTTGTCCACCAATTTGCCCCCCACCTCTTTTCCAACTTTCACTCCTACACCACAATCAGTCAGAAGAAGAGTCCCAACCTGTAACATCAACTATCCATGTCCCCAGAGATGCTGCCTGACGCATTGAGTTACTCCAGCACTTTGTGTTCTACCACATCCATTTTGGTCCCTCCTCAAGTTGAACTAACCATATACCTTTTGAAGAAACCCTCAGATACACTTAACAAATGTTGCCGCATCTTAGGCTTTTGTACTGAGAAAGTCCCAGTCAATATTGGGTTAAAGTTAAAGCCACCCACTATGACAACACTGTTGCTTTAGCATCTTTCTGTAATATTCCTACATATCTGATGCTTTATATCCCATTGGCTATTGGGAGGCATACAGTATATCCCATTATGCAGTATGCACCTTTCTTATTTTTGAACCCTATCCAAATTGCCTCAAGAGTCAAGAGTATTTAATTGTCATATGCACCGGAACGGAACAATGACATTCTTACTTGCAGCAGCACAGCAGGTTTGTAAACACAGTCCTCATTAGATGACATGATAAGCAAACAAAAAAAAGTTCTATAAATAAAAAAATCCCAAAATAGTGCAAAACAAAACAGAGCCCAAAGTCCCTAGTCCAATCAAGACAGTTCATTGTTCGATGTTTAGTTGGGGATTGTAGTGTTCAATGGCCTGATTGTTGTTGGGAAGAAGCTGCTCCTGAACCTGGACGTCACAGTTTTCAGACTCCTGTACATTCTTCCTGTGAGGAAGAAGTGAAAGGAGAGCATGGCCAGGGTGGTGTGGGTCTCTAACGATGCTATCTGCGTTTATGAGGCAGCGCATCCTGTAGATCCCTTCGTTGGTGGGGAGATCATGCCTTTGATGGAACGTCGGTGTTTACCACTTTTTATAATAATTCCTGGGCATTCGAGTTGCCGAATCAGGCCGCGATGCTCTATACCACATGTAGAGGATCTGGTGAGTATTCATCGCAAATGACCCTCCAGTATCCAGTGCCACCATGTCTTTCTCCATTATTTGTAAAGCATTCCCACCATCTCTTTTAAAAGATACAAGATAGACACAAAATGCTGGAGTAACTCAATGGGTCAAGCAGCATCTCTGGAGAAAAGGAATAGATGGTGTTTCAGGTCGAGACCCTTCTTATCATCATATCATATATGTACAGCCGGAAACAGGCCTTTTCGGCCCTCCAAGTCCGTGCCGCCCAGTGATCCCCGTACATTAACACTATCCTACACCCACTAGGGACAATTTTTACATTTACCCAGCCAATTAACCTACATACCTGTACGTCTTTGGAGTGTGGGAGGAAACCGAAGATCTCGGAGAAAACCCACGCAGGTCACGGGGAGAACGTACAAACTCCTTACAGTGCAGCACCCGTAGTCAGGATCGAACCTGAGTCTCCGGCGCTGCATTCGCTGTAAAGCAGCAACTCTACCGCTGCGCTACCGTGCCGCCCTAGTCCAAGTCACACCAAGTCCTTCTTCATTTGCTGTGGCAAGGATTCCACTATGCCATAATTCTAGGCTGCCTGAACTATCTGCTACATGGGAAGAATCTGTCTAAAAGTCACCTCTCCAGTTAATACTTAAAACACAACGTTCAATTTCTTCTCAATTTTACAAAGCTATTACTGAATTTAGGACCATTATTTTCGTGTTCTTGTTCTATGTCTGTATGAAACTTTGCGAGTCTTCAAGGTACAACTTTCGTGTTCTTGTTCTATGCCTGTATGAAACTTTGCAAGTCTTCAAGGTACAACTTTCGTGTTCTTGTTCTATGCCTGTATGAAACTTTGCGAGTCTTCAAGGTACAACAGAGGTCTTTATTACATTAACTCAATGCTGGCAGCAAGGCAACTAAAATGGCTGCAACCACACAATCTGACTGCACACTCCACATTGTGTACAGCCAAGATAACTATGTACAAAACATCTCCCTTTGTCCTGTGCAGCACCATCTGCTGCACGGGACGAGCAACGGGTCCTCCCACCCCACACAGTACACCAAACATCACACTCCCCCTTTCCAGTTTGAATGTCTCTATTCCTGAATGAGTCACCTTGGGGTATTGTCAAACTGTAATGCATTTTTGCTGTGTCTAGCATTGCCATTCTGAAACGAGTTATCAGTCTTTCTGTAAGACATAATCTGTACTCAGCTTGCAGAGGTTCTGTAATGCACTGTTTTCGTAGCTACGATTTTCTTGTTATCCCCCAGAGCATGCTTTCCATCTCTAGCCATTGAACCTCGCTTTTGCTTCTGAAGAATATTATTAGTTTGCTTTTCCTTGGAAGCGTTAAGTCCATTGAACTCATCAATAAATTCTTCACAGTGAAGAAGGAGATGCTCTGGTTCCCAAGTGTCCTCATTACTTCCATCGTTCCCAAGTGTCCTCATTACTTCCATAGCCTTTCCATCGTATAAGGTACTCCCACTTCCCCTTTTTATTTTTCCTTTTGTCGACAATCTTCTCCACCTCGTATAGATCTCCTGAAGCCATAGCCGCTTCCAGAGGCGGTCGCTGCTTGCTTGCTGGTGTTACTGCTGTTTCGGCGGCCGTATTACCCGAGTGCTCCTTTGCAGACTGACGGCAGAGTTCCTTGTCGATGGCGTCCATCCAACTGAACGGAACTGGTCTTGGTTTTAGGAAATTAGGGCCGGCATCGTCTTTGAGTATGAGCCGTGCCTTCATCTTTGTGCAATGTCTGAGTCCAGGTGCGAAAACGGCTGGAAACTGGTCATGAACCTTCTGCATGTTGATCTCGCACTTGCTGACCATGTTGCAGTCCGCGGTAGATGACAATGCCATAGTTGATCCATCGTAGATCAAGGCGTTCATGTCAAGCTTGAAAGCATGGATCCAGTCGATGGTGTACAGGGATGTACCTTCTTTGCCAACGATGATCAACGGCAACATCTGTGTCAGACCATTACAGGAACGGCGACAGTGTATTTGCCTTTCGTGGGAATGGCCTGTCGACCGTATCCGAAAAGGCGGATGTTGTCCGGTTTCAGTTTTGGCGATCCAATCCTCTCCCAGATGTCCTGACCCACTAGTGACACAGCCGCACCAGTGTCCACCTGGAACTGTAGATCGACGTTCGAGACCCGCAGCGAAATCCTCGGCTTGTCGGTGATCGTGGACGCACCGAACACTTCAATAGAAATGGTCTCCGCGATTTGGTCAACTGTATTTTGTGCTTTCTTGCCCTTTCTCTGCTTTCCTACGGATGGACACACTGCCTGGAGATGACCTTTTCGATTAATGTCACCTATTCCTTTTCGCCAGAGATGCCTCCTGACCCGCTGAGTTACTCCAACATTTTGTGTCGATCTTCAGTGTAAACCAGCATCTGCAGTTCCTTCTCACACAGTTAAATCTTCAAAATGCCTCAACTAATGTTCAGATATCACATGCGTTATTGAACTTCAGGTGTAAAAAGTAATCTTTGGTTAAGTTTAGTTTAGTTTAGTTTAAAGATACAGCGCGGAAACAGGCCCTCTGTCCCACTGAGTCCACGCAGACCAGCGATCCCTGCACATTAACAGTATCCTACACACACAAGGGACAATCTGCTCTAGTACCAAGCCAATTAACTGTACAAATTTGGAGTGTGGGAGAAAACCAAAGATCTCGGCGAAAACCTACACGGTCACGGGGAGAATGTACAAATTCCATACAGACAGCACCCATAGTCAGGATTCAACCTGGGTCTCTGGCAGCAGAAACCCAGGTCTCTGTAAGGCAGCAACTCTGCCGCTGCGCCACTGTGCCGCACTTCTGTTTATCTATACTCGTCCACACCCAGGGTTTTGCTTTTGGAGTGGCCAATTTATCCTGACGTTCCTCAAATAGTTAGTGAGGTTAGTGGATCTGGTCCTCTAAACCAGATTCAACACAAGGTTGTTATGTTATCCAGAAGGAACCAGTTCAAAAACCCTACATAATTGAAAATGGTGGCCGTTATGAATAATGAATGCTGTTGATAAAGTTTCCTGTTGCAATTAAATATCCAGATAAACCATTTTCAAAACTTTATTGAGCACAATTTCATTTTATTTTATGTGCTTTGGATCGAGTCAGCCGGAACTCATTTCACTTAGGACTGAGGCAGAATAAATTTAATAACTGCAGAATAAATTGAAACGAGTTTCGGCAATTCTAACACAGAAATCATAAAACCAGTGAGGCAGCATATTTGGAGGCTAATCAGTCCCCCTTCAACACACCACTGCAAAGTGAACAGGGCATATCCTGACTTTGGCTAAACAGTTAGTATGGAGCATGCAGTCTGACTTACTTCTCTTCATGCCGAATTGTATTGTTATTAATATCTATGTCATTCAGAAAAGATTTGAAAAATTGGCCCGACTTGTCCTCTCTGTAGAAATGGCAATGGCAACAACTAAAGGAATGGCACTGAAGATGGTTCATATGAATTTTCAACAGGAACAACTTGTTATAGAAATTGAATTATAGCAAAATAATTCACTTATTTATTACAGTACAGAAAAAGACTATTCATTCCCTTTCCCTCATCTTATTTTTACTGCAGTATGACCATCAATTCACAGTGACTTCCAGCATCCACATACAGGAAGGGATCATTTCGGGTAGCCAATTCACGTCCTTGGTTGCTGGTCGGTGCAGACTCGGTAGGCCTCAGGGCCAGTTTCCACCATGTATCTCTAAAGCCTACAAGTCGAAAAAAAAGGGCATGGGTTTAAGGTCAGAGGGGAAAGATTTAATGTGACCCTGAGGAGCAATTTTTCACACTGAGGGTGGTGGGTACATGGATCAAGCTGCCAGATGAAGTAGTTGAGGCAAATGCAATAACAATATTTAAAATACATTTGGGCAGGTACATGGATAGAAAAGGTTTAGGGTGAGAAATGTGTGTGCACTGGGGAAGGGACAGGGACAGAGAGGGGGGTAGGGGGGATATTATTTGAAAGTAGTGAATTTGCTGTTCATAACAATAGACAATAGACAATAGACAATAGGTGCAGGAGTAGGCCATTCAGCCCTTCGAGCCAGCACCGCCATTCAATGCGATCATGGCTGATCACTCTCAATCAGTACCCCGTTCCTGCCTTCTCCCCATACCCCCTCACTCCGCTATCCTTAAGAGCTCTATCCAGCTCTCTCTTGAAAGCATCCAACGAACTGGCCTCCACTGCCTTCTGAGGCAGAGAATTCCACACCTTCACCACTCTCTGACTGAAAAAGTTCTTCCTCATCTCCGTTCTAAATGGCTTACCCCTTATTCTTAAACTGTGGTCCCTTGTTCTGGACTCCCCCAACATTGGGAACATGTTTCCTGCCTCTAATGTGTCCAATCCCCTAATTATCTTATATGTTTCAATAAGATCCCCCCTCATCCTTCTAAATTCCAGTGTATACAAGCCTAATTGCTCCAGCCTTTCAACATACGACAGTCCCGCCATTCCGGGAATCAACCTAGTGAACCTACGCTGCACGCCCTCAATAGCAAGAATATCCTTCCTCAAATTTGGAGACCAAAACTGCACACAGTACTCCAGGTGCGGTCTCACCAGGGCCCGGTACAACTGTAGAAGGACCTCTTTGCTCCTATACTCAACTCCTCTTGTTACGAAGGCCAACATTCCATTGGCTTTCTTCACTGCCTGCTGTACCTGCATGCTTCCTTTCAGTGACTGATGCACTAGGACACCCAGATCTCGTTGAACATCCCCTCTTCCTAACTTGACACCATTCAGATAATAATCTGCCTTTCTATTCTTACTTCCAAAGTGAATAACCTCACACTTATCTACATTAAACTGCATCTGCCATGTATCCGCCCACTCACACAACCTGTCCAAGTCACCCTGCAGCCTTATTGCATCTTCCTCACAATTCACACTACCCCCCAGCTTAGTATCATCTGCAAATTTGCTAATGGTACTTTTAATCCCTTCATCTAAGTCATTAATGTATATCGTAAATAGCTGGGGTCCCAGCACCGAACCTTGCGGTACCCCACTGGTCACTGCCTGCCATTCCGAAAGGGACCCATTTATCCCCACTCTTTGCTTTCTGTCTGTACCCTACCCCCAATACCATGTGCTCTAATTTTGGCCACTAATCTCCTATGTGGGACCTTGTCGAAGGTTTTCTGAAAGTCGAGGTACACCACATCCACTGACTCTCCCCTGTCAATTTTCCTAGTTACATCCTCAAAATATTCCAGTAGATTTGTCAAGCATGATTTCCCCTTCGTAAATCCATGCTGACTCGGAATGATCCTGTTACTGCTATCCAAATGCTCAGCAATTTCGTCTTTCTGGGTGGAAAGCTACCCACGAGGAATATAAGGTGCTGTTCCTCAAGTTTGTGTGTGGTCTCTCTCCGGCAATGGAGGAGGCCAAGGACAAAAAGATCAGCATGGGAATGGGAAGAAGAGTTAAAATGGTAAGCAACTGGGATTTCCAGCAGGCCTTTGGTGGACAAAACACAAGTGTTCGGCAAATGGTCGCCTAGTCCACACTTAGTCTCGCTGATGTAAAGGAGGCTACACATCGGGAGCATTGAATGCAGTAAGCAAGATGTAAAGAGGTGCACGTGGACTTCTTGGTCACCTGGAAAGACTGCTGGGGTCCCTGGATGAAAGTGGGAGAGGAAGTGTAGGGTCAGGTGTTCCATCTCCTGCAGATGCAGGAGAAAATACCAGGGGAGGAGGTGGGTTAGATGGGAATGGATGAGCGACTCAAGGAGTTGTGGAAGGTGTGGTCTCTGCAAAAGGTGGATTAGAGTGGGGATGAGAAGATGTGACTAGTGGCATTATGTTGAAGGTGACGAAAATGTTGGAGAATTATGTGGCGGATGCAGAGACTGGTGTGGTGGTAGGTGAGGACCTGCCTGCTGTGGGGAGGAAAACATTGGAGGCTGGGGAAGAAAACCTCAACCAAGCAGTATGATAAAGACCTGACCTCTCCACCCTTTTAATCCTTGCAGCGATCATTAAATCCTAAAAGGAGACCACATTACCAACCAGGGAGGAGGTCAACTGACGCCCATTCCCATATTAACCTGCACCATGGAAACAGTCCCATAAACCATCGGGTCCACACTGGTCATCAACCATCCCCTGGCACAACTTAATTTATTCCTCCCATACACCCACCAACTACCACCAGATTCTATCAATCACCTACACATCAAGGGAAATTAACCCCCCCCAACTGTTGCAGCACCGTGGTACAGTGGTAGAGTTGCTGTTTTACAGTGCCAGAGACCCGGGTTCAATCCTGACTACGGGTGCTGTCTGTATGGAGCTTGCATGCTCTCCCTGTGGGATTTCTCCGGCCGCTTCCCATTTCCTCCCACATCCCAAAGACGCGCAGGTTTTGTAGGCCAATTAGCTTCTGTAAATTGTCCCTAATGTGTAGGATAGAACTAGTGTACAGATGATCGTTGGTTGGCGTGGACTGGGTGGGCCTGTTTTAATGCTGTATCTCTAAAATAAAATAACATTTAAAAAATGTGTACCTTTAGGATGTGGGGGGGAAACCGGAGCACCCAGAGGAAGCCCACGCAATCACAGGGAAAACGTACAAACTCCACACAGACCATACCTGAGGTCAGGATAGAATAAGGATTCGCTGGGGCTATGAGGCAGCGGCTCTACTAGTTGCATCACCATGGTACCTTCTGTTCTACTTCTAGACTTGCATCTGCTGTGCATGGACATGTTGGGGGTGGCTAGGGAACAGGTTTGAATAAATAACAATCTCCAACCTGACCTGACCTCGCCATTCCAATTTAATCTTGTAACGCTGAAAACTGGCAAGCCAATAATGAACTGTGAAATCATATATAAAATAAACAAAGGAACAGGAAGATGGGACTGAGTGATTAAAGACAGGGTAAGAAGTTGAGAAAATAGCAATTTTACTTCTTAAACAAAACACTCTATGCCTAAAATCTGAAGGAACAGAAGCACACAATTGTCAAATTAATATTCGGAGACAGGTCAGTTGTCCATCAGCGGTTCAGATTTACAAGCTGCTGAGAATTCACTGACACTGCCATGAGTTCTTGAGCCCTATCTTATACTGTTGTCGACTGCCATATCTGCTTCCACCACTTCCCCTGGCCATATGTTCCAAGCACCTACCACTCTCTGTATAAATAAGCTTGCCCCATACAACTCCTTTAAACTTTCCCCTCTCACCTTAAATCTAAGCCTCTAGTACTCGACATTTCCACCTGGGAAAAAGACTCTGACTATACACCCTATCTACGCTTCTTATTTTATGTAGTTCTATCAAATTGTTCCTCGGACTCTGACGATCCAAAGAAAACAATTCCAGCCTCCCCCTATAGCTAATACCATCTAATACATGTAACACTCTGGTGAACCTGCACCCTCTCCAAAGCCTCCACGTTATCCCAGTAATGAGGTGACCTGAATTGAACATCAAAGTGGCCTGAGAAGAGTTTTATAAAGCAGCAAGATGACTTTCTGACTTTTATATTCAGTATTAGTTTTAGTTTAGTTTAGAGATACAGTGTGGAAACAGATCCTTTAGCCCATCGAGTCAGCACCGAGCAACAATCACCCGCACACTAGTTCTATTCTGCACACTAGGGACAATTTACAGACGCCAATTAACCTACACACCTGCACATTTTTGAAATGTGGGAGGAAACCGGAGCACCCGGAAAAAAACCCATGGGGTCACAGGGAGAATGTAGAAACGCACGTGCAGACAGCACCTGTGGTCTCTGGCGCTGTAAGGCAGTAACTCTACCGCTGTGCCACTGTGCCACCCGATCAATGAAGGCAAGTATGCTGTATGTCTTCTTTACCACCCTATCTACTTGTGTGCCACATTAGGGAGCTATGACTTGTGCCCCAAGATCCCGCTGCATATCTGTACATGGTGTCAGTAGTAAATGCAGATAGTTACAATTTCCAAATATATTTTAAATTTAGATAATAGATTACTGCAAACCAATTTGATCCAGGGTTGCCGGGACTGTGGAAAATATTGTAGGAGATGTTGATTGGAAAACAGAAGGCATAAATATTTAAAACTATGTTGGATAGACTGCTGAAGAGGAGCAGAATAAAGGACAGCCAAATGTTTTCAGATCAGAAACACTGGTAATGCGGAGGCTGGTCATTAGCTTGGAATAGTCTGTTCTCACATTAGGGTTCCAATCATTTTATGCATTAGGATGTACACTGTAATGTTCAGCCATTGTAAAGGCTTTGACCTCTCTTTGTTTTAATTCAAAGAATCACACACAAGGGACAATCAGACAACTTCAAATGGGTTTTACATAAGTTGTTTAATTGCATTGCAGATAATTAGACACATTATTGAACCTGTAAGATAATGAAACCGGACTGATTTGTTACCTTTTG
This sequence comes from Rhinoraja longicauda, assembly GCF_053455715.1. Classification (NCBI taxonomy): domain Eukaryota; kingdom Metazoa; phylum Chordata; class Chondrichthyes; order Rajiformes; family Arhynchobatidae; genus Rhinoraja; species Rhinoraja longicauda. The sequence goes on along the minus strand of NC_135958.1, from coordinate 17,558,381 downwards.
AACAGCAAAATGAAGGCAGAATTTGGTCATTTTATCTTCCCGAAACTTCCCCTTGAATACATTAGTTTTGTTCTATGTTCAAAGGGGAACGATATTCTTTTAAATTGTTCCATTATCCCAACAACAGGAAATCACTGTGTTACTGCCATTGTCCTCAAGTCATCCATTTTGCAATACTTTCTGTTTCTACAGTAAGTTTACACATTGATTTGGAGATCCAGGTTCAATGAAACTTGACAGCAAACTTACCTCCTATTCACGTTATACATTCCGGCCTTTGTCTTACCATGGATTGGAAGAATGGATGAAGAGCTCCGTTTAAGCATTGACAGTTGGCAGGTAGAAATAGATCAACTGGGTGCATCAGGTCTGCCATCCACAACAGTTCTTCTCAGCTCTTACGCACCCCTAGCATCAAACCCAATGGACAACCATGCAATATCCTGGGTAACGATAGTTTTTTTAAAATTCAAAGGCCACAAAGAGAGAAATAAATGCTCATGGAAAGTCCTCTTTAACCCTCACACATGATTAAAATGAGCCCAAATGATCAAAAGAACCAAGGGTTCTATCCCAATTGCTGCTGGAGTCCAGAGCAGGTACTCTGAATATTATTAGTGCACAGTGCATCAATTATGTGCATCCATCCTATATGTGCACAGAATTGCCAAACTCTGCCAGTTCCATTTGGAATCATTGGCATCAATCAATTGATGCTAACAGTTCAAAGGATATACAGCAGGCCAGTTCCTGGGGTGAGAGGGGTTTCCTATCAAAAGAAATGAGACGGTTTGGGTTTGTTTTACTTCGTATTGAAGAATGAGGGTTGAACTTCAAACATGTAAGATCCTAAGGGAGCTTGATAGGTTTAATTTTGACACGTTTCCACTGGTGGGAGAATCACAAAAGTGGGGGCAGAGCTTCAGAATCAGGAGCTGATCATTTCAAGCTGAGGTGCGAAGAAATGTATTCTGTAAGAGTAACTCTATCCCCAAGTTGGAGGCCAAATCATTAGTTATATTTATGGTGGAGATTGATAAATATTCAAAAGAAGCAGGAGTGGAAGGTTATGAGGACCTGACACATCAAACATTCCTTTATCAAATGGAATAAAGTGGATGCAATCAAAAGGGAGAGTTGTGCCAAACAAATGGCCATGAGCCTGACTTTTGGATAATAAGTAAGAAGGGCTCAGAAAGAGCAGGGATCACTTGGGCGGTGATGTGGAACATACTGAACGGATGCCAGGTGAGTTCTATCAAAGGTCATCTTGAGTAAAAGGGTAGATTGCAAATGATCTACTGAAATATTTGGTCACGTGAAGATAGAGAGGGGGATTCCAGGAGTTGCAGTTGAAAGCAGAAGCTGTGTGAAATATAAAATACGGAGGTCCTATTTGATCATGACTGTTGGTAGTTTTTTACACTTACGGTAATTTCACGTGACATGCTATGTCTCCTTACATTTAGCGTTTATATTCATAACAGGTTTTGGGGGATTGGGTTAGTTTAAATATTTTTTAAGGAGTTCTTGTTGATAGTCCTCGGATTATCTTTGATTGGACTTTACTGCCTTTACCTTGCACTAAATGTTATTGGGTTATAGTTTGACTCAGCAAGGCAGGATGCTATAGAGAAAGCTCATTTGTCCTGATACATGGTCAAAAATTCACAGGCAGCGCATCAATATACCTATCTCAGCAATGATGGACTCAATGAGATTTAAAGTTAACTGCAAGAGCTAGAGATAACATATGCTAGTTCCACAGAGACGGACGGAGTGGTGGAATAAACCATTAGACAGTTTGGACCAGCAGAGATGTGTGGGAAAGGAGTGGAACGGTGAAGTGGTTATCTCCTGAGCTTTAGGTACAGAGGGCATCCATTTCAGGAGAAGCCTAGATGATTGATAAAGGTTGCTAAGCCCAGACTGCACAGAAACATACAATTTCTTCAGTGCATTAATAAGTTTCCACTCTCCAGTGGGTAACTGTGATTGCATTATGCTTCTTTGCTGCAATATTTGACCAGTCAATATAGCAAGGAGCTAAACCATCGCTGTGGAAATTCATTAAAATATATTTTTTAGGATCTTTATGGTTCATATCCAACATGTAGTTCACAAGTATTAATCCTGGTCCCAACCCAGAAATGGACACAAGTGAGATCATTAAGATTCCCTTTTAGTGCAGACTTTTCCATCCATACTTCTCAAGGAAATCCATACCAAGGAAATTGATGGCTTCTCTGTTCAACAACTAGCTGGCGAACCTAACAAAAGGAACAAAGGAGAATAAAGTCAGCCAAGAAAGTAGAGCATAGACGTGGGCTGAATTTAATGTGCATTCCAAACCTGCAGCTTAGTTTTATTGGGATCCTTACTTTGCATGAATAGATTTAACGTTATGTCTTGGACTTACAGCAACATTTAGCTTATCAAGTCCACCTAGGCTCCCAGCAGAAGAATCCCCCTACTCCCATAACCACTCTCTCTCCTTCTCTGTGCCACTCACACATGCCCACCCACTCCCGTTTGGCCAATAACCGATACGAAAGGTTAATTTACAGGAACCATTTTGCCATTTTATAAGGATGCCATGTAAAGGACTTTTCAACAATTTGTCAACACAGTTCCAAATCGGCTTGAAACCACAGCACTGACTTGTCCATAAGCTTGAGTTATGGATTAATGAGGAGATGTAGCATGGAAATAGTCCCTACAGCCCACTGAATCCGTGCTGACCAGTAACCATCAATTTACATGAATCCTACATTAATTCCATATTATATTCTCCCCACATTATCATTAACTCACCCCAGATTCTACCACTCACTCACACACCAGTGAAATGTTCAGTGGTCAATTAACTTACCGACCTGCACGTGTTTGGGATGCGGGAGTAAACTGGAGCAGCAAGAGGGTGGGGGTGTCTCTGGGAGAACATGTAAACTTCACACAGATAGCAATCAAGGTCAGGATCCAACCAGGATTTCTCATGCTGTCGGGCAGCGACACTATTACCTGCACCATTCTACCACCCAATTTACAACTTTTATTTCCCACAGGAATCAGGGCCTTTGGTCTACCTTCCATGCCAACCATCAGGCACAAATTTATATTAATCCTGCACTGAACCCATTTAATTCTCTTCACTTTCCCATCAACCTCCCCCGAGATTCTTCGACTCATCTGTACATGAGGGGCAATTTGGTGGTGAATTAACCTCCCACCTTGCACTCTTGTGGGTTGCGTGAGGAAAACGATCATTTAGGACTGTATAGTAGAGGTGCAACATAACGTGGACGAAACTTATTGGTTTGGTCCAGGATGCTATTTGGATATTGTTTCTGGGGCAAATTGAAGAAACCTTTGTTCTGTTGGCAGTCGGAGGAGTTTTTGTGTGCCTGATCGGAGGAGTTTTTGAAACTGGCAGGGGATGTGAAAATGAAGGCAGTTGCTTCTTTATTCATCGGTCATCACATTAATAATCCTTTCTCCCTCTGGGGAGAAACCCATCGGCGAGAAACTCCACTCCCTGCTGTGCTGAGAGCCTCAGACACTTTTAATTTGGATCACCTTAACAACCATTAGATAGAGGATAGAATTCAATCAGAGCCCAATTGCAAATCACTTCTCAGTGAAGGCTGATTTTTTTAAAGCATTCTGCGGCAGATCTCTCAACTTAAGCTGAGCGAAGCAGATGCTGTAATATTGAATTTAACATTTACCATGATCTTGGGACTGACAAGTGTATGTGTTTTTCTTCTGTAAAAATCAGCCTTCAACCATAAAGTTCAGTCTTATACCATGGGGAAGGTGATTAAGGTGTTCCAATCTTATTACTTCAGTTAACCTTAACATTTTCAAGTTCCAGCAGAAACCCTCAGGACACATGTACTTAATTAAGGCTTTTGGAAAATTGAGATGGTTCATGAATGTAATGTAAGGCCTTTGGAAAGAACTGTCAGGCAATGATTATTGTTAAAACTTCCAAGTTTTCTGCTTCATTTCAAAGATGTTGCTCAGCTATCAGTGGATAAGTGAAGTGGGCATGGTAGTCCCCATCCTTTGGTTGTTCAAAGGATGTTAGGACACAAAGGATTAATAGCAGGTGCGACACACATTTGAAATGCAGTATAGCTCATCGTATGTTCATAGTGGCATTGAGGTTAAATTAGTGGATTGGGATCAAGACACTTCGACAATGATCTGGAGAAGTGAATTGCATTTCACCATGATAGCAGGGAATTTAAATATCTGTAGGGAAGTCTATGTTCAGCACCGATAACATCACTGTCTATATCTCTCGTTTCCCTTTCCCCTGACTAGTCCGAAGAAGGGTCTTGATCCAACACATCACCTATTCCTTCTCTCCAATTTTAAAAGTTTTTTTTTCCTTAACTTCCTTTCACGATTTCAGGATAGATCTAATTTCCTCTAGAATCATTATTTCTCAACAAAATATTGAGAATTATAAAATAGTTTTTTTAATTGTGCAGAGAGTAAAGTGGGTTAGGCTAAGATTAGTATTAAATATGGGCACTTGGTGGTCAGCATTAACTTGATGGACCGAAGGGCCTGATTCTGTTATGGAATGTTTGTTTTCATATTTTTCATCTTATTTTCTGAACTGTTTTAGCTTGTATTAAATATATGGATGAGAATGTATAAGTCATGATTAGTAAGTTTCAATAGTTCAATAGTTCAATAGGCCTTTATTGTCACGTGTACCCCAAGGTACAATGACATTTGCATTACCATATAGTCACACCAAAAAAAGCAGCAATAGACAATAGACAATGGACAATAGACAATAGGTGCAGGAATAGGCCATTCGGCCCTTCAAGCCAGCACCGCCATTCAATTCGATGGCTGATCAACCACAATCAGTACCCTGTTCCTGCCCTCTCCCCATACATCCTGACTCCACTATCATTAAGAGCTCTATCTAACTCCCTCTTGAAAGCCTCCACTGCCTTTTGAACAAGAGACAATATTACATAAGAAATAAACATGAGCAGCGAAGTGTGAGGATCCCTAGGCATGCAGCTAAAGCGGAGACCCACAGCCATCAGTCCAATGTCCAGGCCACACACACGCTCTTCACTGTGATATGACCAGAGTTGCACCGACCACTTGTCGCTCTCTCTGCAGTCCCTGTCTGCCCGAACAGTTAGAAAGCCAGTCAGCCCCCAAACCAGACTCCAGGTCGCTCCCGTGGCGTGACGTCCCCGCAAACACCGAGACCACTGAGACCACCACACTCACGGCAATCCCTCCAAGTCCCCACCAGCGCAGGCAGCATCCATCTTGCATCCCGTGACCTCGCACTCCTCACTGTGATAGAAGGCGGATAACTTTTACTTTCTTCCTTGCAGATGACATTAAAGTAGGTGGTATCGTAGACACATAGTTACCAAAAATTACAGCAGGATCCTGATCAGTTGGTCAGCATACAGCACAGAAACAGGCCCTTCTCTATTTCCCCATGCAAACTAAGATGCCCTATCCACTCTCTCACCAATGTGTTGATGACGCCACATTTGGAGTATTGTGTTCAGTTTGGGTCACCTTGCCATAGGAAAGAAGTCATTAAGCTGGAGAGAGTGCAGAGAAGATTTACAAGGATGTTACTTGGACTTGAGGGCATGAGCTGTAGTGAAAGGTTGGGCAGGCTAGGACTTTATTCCTTGAAGCACAAGAGGCTGGGGGGTGATCTTATAGAGGTGTATAAAATCATGAGGGGAATAAATATGGTGAATGCACAAAGTCTTTTACCCACGCTAGGGGAAACAAGAACCGGATGACAAAGTTTTAAGGTAAACAGGGCAAGATTTAATAGGAACCTGAGGGACAACTTTTTAACTACGTTAAATAGCATTTCAAAAACCAGTGGCAAACATCTCACTGTAACATAGGCCGAGGCTGTTGATCCTGCCATTTGAGTTTGAAGAGTCTATATCAGCTGCTGTTACACAGAGAACGATTCCAACCAGTCTGACTATTCCAACCTGCTGATCTACCTGCAGTGAATTTTAGCAGCTGACTAGACCAAGAGGACCCGTTGAGCCCAAACCTCTCCTGCATTGGTGCAGCACCCTCTCCTCCTCCCCCTCCCCTCTCTCCCTCCCCTTCCCCCCTCCCTCCCCCTCCCTCCTCCTCCCCCTCCCTCCCCCCTCCTTCCCCTCCCCCTCACTCCATCCCCCTGAACCCCCCTTATCCTCCTTCCTTCTCCCTCCCTCCCTCCCTCCCTCCCCCATCCTCCCTAGGAGATAGATTTAAACTTTAAAATGTGAATAACTTAAAAAATATAACACTGATTTCAATGAAACCTTCCATTAGCACCAAAGGAACGACGGTGAGTAAGGTGGGCCTAAAACTGTCACGCTATCGTGTACCGTTTTGGCTGCAGTACAGGAACAAACAAACGGACAAACGAGAGTTTTAGTATATAAATATCCCATGAGACTTGACAATAAAAGTGGGACGCAATTTGGTTTGCTGACCTTCCTCTCTGGATTTTTAGTGTACGGCATCTGCTGTTTCTAAATCGTGATTTTTTTTCATGTGTTTATTTATCTTGCCTTAGGCTGCCCTCCAGGCAGCTGAGTGGTAAGTGAGATCCTGAAGGCTACAAAAGCAGCTGAAATGGATCCCAATAATTGTTTCTGAAAATGCTCCTAATGTAATATGTATTCATCTTGAGGATCACACTACAATGCTGGAATCAAATGACACCTCATAAACCTTGATTGATGCAACACAATGTTAATTATCTGTTAACCCATTCAAGTGGTTGCCCTTCATATATGACCTTAAACTTAAACACCACAGCTGTCGCACAGTTTTTAGCATTGGTTATTGATTTTTACTGCAGACTACACTGTTTAGTCACACCTCCATATTGGTATTGCTTTCTTATTGTCACGTGTACAGTAAAAACTATTGTTTTGTATGGTTTCAAGGCAAATCATACCATACATGCATACATCAGGTGTACAAAGAGAACATAAATAGCATGCAGAAAATTGTGTTACAGCAACAGAGAAAATACAGATCTTTTAAAAATGTGTACGGGCCACAATGGGTTACATTGGTAGATTAGAAATTCATTTCCAGCATATGAGAGTCCCGTTCAAAAGTCTAATAACAGTGGGAAAGAAGTTGTTTCTACATCGCTGGTACATGTTTTCAGTGTTTGTATCTTCTGCCCGAGGGGAGAGCGGCGGGGAGGAAGTGACTAGGGTGTGAGTGGTCCTTGATTATGTTGGCTGCTTTCATGAGGCAAAGTGAAGCACGGACAGATTCATTAGGAGGGAGGCTGGGCACATGATAAACTGGGCTGCGTCCACAGAATACTCTAACTTATGGCAATTTTGGACAGAGCAATTACCGTACCAAGCTGTGATGCATCCAGGTAGGATTCTTTGTAGGCTGCATTTGTAGAAATTGGTAAGAGTCATCAGAGACATGCCAAACCTTAGCATTGGTATGTTTCCTCATGGAATCAGTGTAGTTGAACCAGGACAAATTGTTGGTGATGTTTATACCCAGGATCCTGAAGCTCTTGGGTGACATGGAGGGGTGAGGGGGATGGTGAATGGTGTGATGGGACTGAAGGATGGTGGCTGGTGTGGACAGGTGACGGGGATGGCAGGTGACAATGGCAGATGATGTGGAGGGGTTGGGGAGATGATGGCGTTGTGAAGGGCTACGTTTCAGCTAAAAATGTAATATAAATTCATGATGATTGGGAGAGGTCTTAATCACAAGAACTGTCAATGATTATAAGTAACGTTGATTCTATGGAAAGTTGTGAGATGAGGAGTGAGAATGTTTGTTTCATAGAGATTCAGGCAGAGCAGATCTGTTGCCCAGATAGTTTTAAACATAAAGATATAAAGAATATAATATAAAGAACAAATTAAATACCATGTATTTAACCCGCTGAGTTACTCCAGCACTTTGTGTCTTTCCTTGGCAAATCAGCATCTGCAGTTCCTTCTGTTTCTAGTACTTGATAGAGTGGAAGATGGATCACAAAGCAAGATTTTCAGTGAATATTAAGCTGATTTTGACTGATTACTATTGCAAACAAAAACTTGCTGGAGGAACTCAGCGTTTCCTCCAGTACTTTGTTTTTTTGCTCCAGATTTCAGCATCTGCGGTCTCTTGTGACTCCTGATACAATAGGTTGCTCGAGATTGTTAATGGGTATAACTATGGAAGAGCAACGAAGGGTGTCATTCAGAGAGAGATGCGCTCGATCCGTTAATGATGGGTGCCTCAGAGACAATATGAGGCTGACACACCACATTATCTGAGTAACCAAACCTGCAGGCAGCAGGAAGCCAACAATTCATTTGTTTTCCCTTCTTGACTTCAGACTGAGCTAAAGCCAAACACCAGCTTTATCTCCTTGATGCCAGCTGGTGTTGTATTCCTTGGAGCTACTGGGCTGGAATGAAGAGAACTGCCTCTACTCATCCTTGAAGGAGAGAAGCAAGCAGAAATGAACAGGATGTCTCCAGCACTGCTCCAGTGACAGCCACGGGCTTTAAATTCAATGCAAGCAGGAGATAGTGTCGAAATCATTACACCCCCAAAAGATGAGCAGATGGTATCTGTGCTCTTTATCCCACTCCATTGCTTGCATTGTGAAGAGGAGATATATTGCCACACATCAGTAAGCCTTAATTGAACACACGGTTTCCGTCATTTTTTGACCATTCTAATCTTAAACTGACTCTGCTTCATAAGGTAATGTAAAAACTTAAAGGCAAATATTCGACGAGTGAAATGGTAAGCTCATAATTGATTTGTATCTTTTTTTGGGGGGAAAAAGCCCTGATGCTGCGATCTGAGAATTCCTAACTTTGGTCATTGCCTTGCTTTCGCCTGAATAGGAGTGATCCTGTGAAGCTGGTCTGGTTTGCAAGTGGACTCCTGCCAGGGTTCCCTTATCTCATCACTGATTCGGACTTCCCTGTCTGTGGCCCCTTGCACATGTATGATTGAGGAACAACACCTCATCTTTCTTCTGGGCACATTGAGTCTGAACTCAGTATCAATTTCTACAATTTTAGGTAACTCCCTCTTCCTTTCCACTGCCTACCATGATTAGATAAATAACCAACATGCCAGAATATCGGATCGGGTGCCCAACTTGAAATTGTTTGGGACTCAACATTCACATCCCAAAAGCTTGACAAGTCAAAGCTGTAGATGTCGTCTAAATGGGCTTTAGCAAGACATTTGATAAGGTTCAAGCTTTCTAGGCTGATCTTGACGTTTCGATGGCCTGGGATCCAGGGAGAGCTCGCCAACTAGATGAAAAATTGGTTTCATGGAAGGAAGCGGAGTGTGAAGGTGGAAGATTGTTTTTCGGACAGGATGCCTATGACCAGTAGTGTGTCTTGGGGAAAGGTGCTGCCTCCTTTTCTGTTTGTGGGTACTATCCTACAACCATCAGGTTCTTGAATCAAACCACACAACACTAACCCTACTTCAACAATCGAACACTAACACCCACCTATTAAAATACACAGGACTTGCTTTTCTAATTATGCTTTTGTACTGGTGTCTTTCTTCTTTTTGAATTTGATGACTACCCATGAGTCATGTATAATTTGTTTGTGTGTTTGTCTGAGTCTATGTACCTGTGATGTTGTTCCAAGCAAGATGTTTCACTGTAAGTGCACCTCACTGAACTCCTGCACATGGTAATTAACTCGAACTTGCGTTGCACTATAGAAAGCATTCTATCAATTACATCACAACTTGGTTTGGCAACTACTCTGCCCAAGACGACAAGATATTGCAGACAGAGCTGTGTACATTGCACAGGAGATTCAGGAATAGCTTCTTCCTCACTGTTATCAGACGATTGAATGGACCTCTCACAAGCTAAGGGTGTATTCCCAATCTCCCAATTTACCTTGTGGCAGTCCTTGCACATCTTTTTATCTGCTCTCTCTCAATAGCTGGAACATTATATTCTGCAGACACAAGGAACTACAGATGCTGGTTTACAAAAAAAAGGCACAAACTTTAAGAATAACTCAACTGTACACGTGACAATAATAAACTAAGCTAAACTGAAATTGAACTATCCATGTTCTTCAGAGATGCTACATGACCAGTTGATCAGTTATCTGCAGAGCAGATAAAAAAGATGTGCAAGGACTGCCACAAGGTAAATTGGGAGATTGGGAATACATCCTTAGCTTGTGAGAGGTCCATTCAATCGTCTGAGAACAGTCAGGAAGAAGCTATTCCTGAATCTCCTGTGCAATGTACACAGCTCTGTCTGCAATATCTTGTCGTCTTGGGCAGAGTAGTTGCCAAACCAAGTTGTGATGCAATTGATAGTCAGAGGAAGGAAAAAAGGGAAGGAGATGGGAGGAAAGGAAAAGGGAGAAATGGGTGTGCATCCAGATGGGGTACAGGGTACAGGGGGAGGGGAGTGGAGGATTGTTTGTTGGTTCGTTGCCTAAAATTGGAGAATTGAATGTTCATACCACTGGGTTGTAAGCTACCCAAGCGGAATGCGAAGTATTATTCCTCCAGTTTCCAATGTGTCCTCACTCTGGCAATGGTGGAGGCTCGGGACAGGAAGATCAATAAGAGAATGGGAAGAGGAATTAAAATGGTTAGCAACCGGGAGATCCAGCAGGTGAACCGAGCGTAAGTGTTCACCGAAACTGTTGCCTGGTCTATGCTTGGTCTCGCCGATGTCCAACTAACTGCCAATTAAAATACCCATTGCCTGCATCCACCTATCACTTGCCAGGCTTTGTCTCACCCCCACCTCTCTCCCAGCTTTCTCCCCCCCCCCCTTCTACAATCAGTCTGAAGAGAACCCTAAACGTCCAGACCATATCTATTTCCTCCAGAGACGCTGCCTGACCCATGAGTCACTACAGCACTTTGTGTCTTTGTCACTATATTCAGCAGTCTGTTTATTTTTCTCTTTTCACCACCTGTCGTACTAGTATATGGGTTTGATTGTACTCATGTTTGGTATATTACATGGACTATAATATGTAATATAATAAATATAAAATATAGTATGTATATGGGTTATATACATGATATATTACATATAATATAATAAAATATAATATCATATAATATCATATAATATCATATAATATCATATAATATCATATCATATCATATCATATAATATCATATAATATCATATCATATCATATCATATCATATCATATCATATAATATCATATAATATCATATATAATATAATATCATATAATATAATAACATTATTTAATATAAACCGGACAGCACGCAAAACAATGTGCCTCACATTATATATAGGTTCGTGACCAATACCAATTCCAACGTGATAACTCCCCAACTCCAAAGTGATAAATCCTCGCATCATGGCTGATTATCAAAAATCAGTACCTCGTTCCTGCTTCCTGCCTTTTCCCCATATCCCTTGAATCCTTTAGCCCTGAGCTAAATCTAACTCTCTCTTGAAACCATCCAGTGAAATTGGCTTCCACTGCCTTCTGTGGCAGAGAATTCAACAGATTCACAACTCTCGGTGAAGAAGTTTTTCCTCATCTCAGTCCTAAATGGCCTACCGTTTATTCTTAAACTGCGACCCCTGGTTCTGGACTCCCCCAACATCGGGAACATTTTTCCTGCATCTAGCCTTTCCAATCCTTTAAGAATTTCATATGTTTCCATAAGATCCCCTCCCATCCTTGTAAATTCCAGTGAATACAAACGCAGTCGACCCATTCTTTCATCAACACAATCTAACATTGCTAAGAAGGCAGTTCTACACCATCTAAAATCTAGCACCCATTAATACCTCCAACCTTACTGCATGTTTTATACACCTGTTTATTAAGTGCAAGCAGCTTCCTGGTGTGAGTGAGGATCCTTGGAAGATTCAGCAATCCCGGTTCTACCTCTGGTTGCCAAAGGTTTCACGCACTGGTCAGTTTTTGTGCTGACGTGCAGAATCCTTGGTGAAGTACTTGCAGAGATCCCCCAGGGCAGCGTGGGGGATGGGATCGCTCTCTGAGAGCTGGCGGGGGGAGGGGTTGGGGGGCTGGTGAGGGAGCATTGAACAATGAGGCGCTGAATCCTGATTCTGCACTTTCTCCTGGTTGCTGGGTGGGCATTAGGTGTGGAGACCGGTCTCATTAGTTGCTCATAAATTATGTAAGTTCAGAATTATTCAGCCCCTGACAATTTCTCAGTGTAGGCTACAACACATTTGCTGATTTACAGCTCGCCAACAGTTCGATGGGGAACTCCACTAATTAAAGCTGGGTTGCTGTAATTGTGAGCTCTGCACTTATTCCGCACTTTGTGCAATGCCAGGCTCGACTCTGCGCATTATGGATTGTTCAATTTGTTTCTGCTTCTCACTGCAGTTTTTCTGCAATTTAGCACTGTTCCGTCCGCGTTAATTTTGCTGTCAACAGCTACGCTCTGAGGACACAGGCATATTCCATTACATCAAAAGGGCTCAAAGTGCTGGAGTAACTCATCCCTGGAGAACATGGAAAGGCGATGTTTCGGGTCGGGACCTTTCTTCCGATTGTAGGGAGGGGGAATTACACCGCTTGGTGGGAGTGCTGCCATCAGGTGCAGAAGATGGCTCTCCCATGAAGGATAGAACCAGTGAGACACGTGCAGCTCAGATGCCCGACGCACATTCACGGATCATCCAGTGACTGTTGTGGGGCCAGTGGATGTAACCAAAGAAAGCTGCCATCTTTGTGTCCTCTTTGACAGGGAGTTGTTTATCAGAGTGCTTCACCTAACTTAAGACCAGTCTTCATGTCTGTCCCAGGGAAAGGCAACATTACAAATGGCCTGCTCGTAGAAGGCTCACCTTTCTGCAACATCACCAACATCTCTCATTGCCAAAAGCACCTCTCAGATACTCCCCGATGCTTGCTGGTCTTCTCAGTCAGCCTGGTTTAAATCCTCGTGGGACAAGTGACCATGGGATGAATGGAAGAGCAGATAAACCTCTCATAATTGATAGTGGAGTGGAGGAGGTGTAGCACATCATAAGTGTCTCCACTTACATACCCTCTGCCAATGAAGAGACTGCAGACAGCGGATTACTGCTACCTAGATAACAGAACTAACTCATGGAAACAGGCCATTCTGCCCACCACATCCATGCTAATCAGTGAGCACTTATCCATCTTAATACCATTTTACACCCCTTGGCTCGGAGTTTTCTATGCCTAGGTAATTCAAGTATTTGTCTAGGCACTTGTTAAATCCTGTCAGTGCTTCTGCTTCCACCATTCTCTCAGGCAGTGTGTTCCAGGTACTCACCACTCTCTAAGTGAGGTGTCCCCCTCAGAACTCCTCTAAATCTATAGAATCATAAAGTCGTACAACATGGAAAGAGGCCCTTCGTCCCAAATTGTCCATGCTGACCTCGATGCCCTATCCCATTTCCAGTCCCTTATGCCCGTACCTGACCCATATCCTTCTAAACCTTTTATCCTTCTATCCTTATTCTTGTCCAAATGTCTTTTAAACATTATTATTATACTTGTCTTATCTACATCATCTGGCAGTTTGAGGCCAGATTTTCTTTCTAGTTACCTTTTTTTTCTTAACATATAAAATCTCTTTGGATTCTCCTTAATCTTATCTGTCATAACTATCTCAAGCCCTCTTTTTGTTCTTTATTTCGACTTACCTTGCCTTTTGCTTATGAACATGCACACCTTGAACTCTCACTCTCTCACTCACAGTTTAAAAGCTTCCCACTTTCTGGATGCCCTTTGCCAGTAAACATCCTACTCCAATCTACTCCACCCTATACATTCCTCTCTAATACCATTAAAGTTGGCCTTGCTCCAATTTAGAACCTTAAAATGCCAGCCTGTCCTGATCCATAACTACTGTATCTTTTATCCATAACTAAAGCTAATAGAACTGTGGTCGCGGGTCCCAAAGAGTTCGTCCACTAACACTTCAGTCAGCTGCCCTTCCCAATTCCCTAAGAGTAGGTCAAGCTTTGCCCTCTTCCAAGTAGAGCCTTCTACATATTGCCTGAAGAAACTTTCCTGAACACATTTGACAAATTCCACCCTGCTTAAGCCCTGAGCACTATGTCAATCCCAGTCTATATTGGGAAAGTTAAAATCTCCTTAGAAACTTAGTCTTGCAGCTATCTGCAATCTCCTAGCATATTTGTATAGTTGCACCCACCTACGATATGCGTAAATAATCCTGCAATCTACCATATCTATGCCCCCACTCAAATCTCATCCACTCAGGTGGCACATAGATGCCCAGACTTTCAAGGACATACAACACTTACTCACAATGACGATATGAAGTAGGACAAGTACAAAATAATTCAAGATATTTTGGTCCTAACCATTCCATTTCCCTCCATGGGGAGTTTTCAGAGGGCCCTAAGGGAGATTGTCCTTTCCTTTTGCAAGACTATACATGATTAATTTGTCGCCCTTATCATCAGCGTTCAGCAGAGACTTGGGTATCAGTTATATATAGAAACTAACACCAGAAACATAAGTGTGCTAGACAATGGCAAGCCCTGACAGAGCTAACTCTGCAAGATATTGGTTATTTCTCCGGTTCACACCTGAACATATAATCGAGGCAGTACAGGAACATGCCTACACCTGCTCCTTCACTTCCCACATTACACCGCCGTTGAGCAAGGATAAATACGTGTGCTGCAATTTCCTCTGTGATCTAGTCACTTGCCAGCACATGCCTTGCTTAAGAATGAGTTCTAACGTGGAAAAATGTTTCAATTAAATGGTGCAATTGCGATCCTAATCCTATCTGTGATTAAATTTGCTGCCGAACATTAAAATACACCGGAGCAGATATTACTGGTGCATTTTAGGGAGATGTTGAGAAATCCATCAAATGATGCATTTGCGATGATTTACACAACTGTACCCAGCCACTGGGGATCAATATCACTGTGGGACAGCAGAGAGAAGTCTCAGGTGTAAAAGACAATCTCTAGAAAAGGAGGCGTACAAAAAGATCGGATGCATTACATAAGACAGGAGATTCACAATAACATTTAAATTAAAATGGTTGGCCAGGAGACCACTGAGGTAATTAGATATTGAGACATGTGCTTCAGCAGCAGCCAGTGTGATGCAAGGTTACCGAACAACAACATTGCTGATGTGGGAACTGTCCACACTTCAGAAGATAAGAGATTGAAATTTCAGTTCAAGGACAAACAGGATCCAAATGTTGCAAATTCCATTCCAGACACTGTTAAAGATACTCAGCAGGTCAGGCAGCATCGGCGGAGAGAGAAAATTTAATATTTTACACAAATATTTAAGGGTACTTTTGTAACTTTGTCGGCACCTTGTGGCGACTCTTTTGTGCACTGCGTACGCCAAAACAATAATAATTTCACTGTACCTTCATGGTACATCTGACAATAAAGTATCTATCTATCTATCTATCTATCTATCTATCTATCTATCTATCTATCTATCTATCTATCTATCTATCTATCTATCTATCTATCTATCTATCTATCTATCTATCTATCTATCTATCTATCTATCTATCTATCTATCTATCTATCTATCTATCTATCTATCTATCTATCTATCTATCTATCTATCTATCTATCTATCTATCTATCTATCTATCTATCTATCTATCTATCTATCTATCTATCTATCTATCTATCTATCTATCTATCTATCTATCTATCTATCTATCTATCTATCTATCTATCTATCTATCTATCTATCTATCTATCTATCTATCTATCTATCTATCTATCTATCTATCTATCTATCTATCTATCTATCTATCTATCTATCTATCTATCTATCTATCTATCTATCTATCTATCTATCTATCTATCTATCTATCTATCTATCTATCTATCTATCTATCTATCTATCTATCTATCTATCTATCTATCTATCTATCTATCTATCTATCTATCTATCTATCTATCTATCTATCTATCTATCTATCTATCTATCTATCTATCTATCTATCTATCTATCTATCTATCTATCTATCTATCTATCTATCTATCTATCTATCTATCTATCTATCTATCTATCTATCTATCTATCTATCTATCTATCTATCTATCTATCTATCTATCTATCTATCTATCTATCTATCTATCTATCTATCTATCTATCTATCTATCTATCTATCTATCTATCTATCTATCTATCTATCTATCTATCTATCTATCTATCTATCTATCTATCTATCTATCTATCTATCTATCTATCTATCTATCTATCTATCTATCTATCTATCTATCTATCTATCTATCTATCTATCTATCTATCTATCTATCTATCTATCTATCTATCTATCTATCTATCTATCTATCTATCTATCTATCTATCTATCTATCTATCTATCTATCTATCTATCTATCTATCTATCTATCTATCTATCTATCTATCTATCTATCTATCTATCTATCTATCTATCTATCTATCTATCTATCTATCTATCTATCTATCTATCTATCTATCTATCTATCTATCTATCTATCTATCTATCTATCTATCTATCTATCTATCTATCTATCTATCTATCTATCTATCTATCTATCTATCTATCTATCTATCTATCTATCTATCTATCTATCTATCTATCTATCTATCTATCTATCTATCTATCTATCTATCTATCTATCTATCTATCTATCTATCTATCTATCTATCTATCTATCTATCTATCTATCTATCTATCTATCTATCTATCTATCTATCTATCTATCTATCTATCTATCTATCTATCTATCTATCTATCTATCTATCTATCTATCTATCTATCTATCTATCTATCTATCTATCTATCTATCTATCTATCTATCTATCTATCTATCTATCTATCTATCTATCTATCTATCTATCTATCTATCTATCTATCTATCTATCTATCTATCTATCTATCTATCTATCTATCTATCTATCTATCTATCTATCTATCTATCTATCTATCTATCTATCTATCTATCTATCTATCTATCTATCTATCTATCTATCTATCTATCTATCTATCTATCTATCTATCTATCTATCTATCTATCTATCTATCTATCTATCTATCTATCTATCTATCTATCTAT